>NW_024962262.1:27135582-27143453 GCF_019238085.1 Lagopus leucura
CTTCCTTCCTTCCTTCCTTCCTTCCTTCCTTCCTTCCTTCCTTCCTTTCTTCCTTCCTGCCTGCCTTCCTGCCTTCCTGCCTTCCTGCCTTCCTCCCTCCCTCCCTCCCTCCCTCCCTCCCTCCCTTCCTTCCTTCCTCTTTTTCCACAGGGATGGATAAATAAAATAAAATTAATATTGATTTATTAATACATTAACATTGCCATTGGAAATTTGAGATAACTAGGAAACAAAGACAAGAAACAGACTGGATAGAAATTACGTTGCCGCTGTAGAGGAAACTCACAGAATCAGAAAGAGATGTATGTGTTATTACTGAAACCCTACAATAAAAATGCATTTTAACCAGGGCCAATAAATTGTTACAAGTGTACAGAAGCAAAGTGAAAATTAAAAATGAAACTCAGCAAATTAGAGAGTCTGAATGTCTTACATAACTCTATTATGAAGTAGGCTTCATTTTTGCTAAAAAGCTTTGCATAGTAATTTCTGTTAGCATTTCTCGATGTTAGCACATTCTCTTTTAATGGTTTAAATAAATATTACATAAATTACAGAGGCATTCTTCTGCTTTTGATAATCAGAATTTGAAATTAGCATTGGCTGAAAAGAGTGATTTTATCCATGAATGTTTGCAAGGTAAAAAATGCAGATTCATAGAGCTGTAGAATTTGTAGCACTCATATGATAGCTGGGGGCATAATTCCACTATGAATTTAAACATGTTCCTAGCTTTGTGTCCATGCCCAGGCACACTGTCCCCAGCTGGTGTGGCCACATGTTTATACTCATCAAATTATGAGTGAACCAGAGCCCAAGAGGCGCCTCAAACATGAGTCCCATTCTCTGATGGGATAAACTGCGTATCAAAATCTTTACAAGGGTTTTCATAAATCTCTACAGCATGTGTCCTCTTTCTGAACACTAATGTTTAGAACAGTAATCATCAAAATGCAAGCTAGAAAGAAAGAGTGGGGAAACCATAGCTTGTACCTTTATATTAGCCAGAATTCATTTACTACAACACAATGCACAGATTTTTTTTCTAGGCCAAATAAATATGCCCTCAGGCAAATAATCTGTCCATTTAATAATTCAGTTACTGTACATATGGAGTCCCATTTTCTGTGAACAAATGGAACAGGTTTCTGTTAGAATTAATATTCTTTTCTCTCTCTCTTCAAATAAGGAGACTGATTTTACAGTCCCTATTCTGGGAACTTTTCCATTGTCAAAACTAGGAGTTGGGCCTAAAACACACTGACTATAAACAGTTTAAGAGATTTTAGTCAGGGAGCTAGGGAGGACTGGAATATTTAGGTAACTAAGCATCTCAGATTACGAAGACCTCAATCAAAGAAGTACTTGATTGCAGTCCAAAAATTCCTTCCAACATCTAATCTTCCAGATTCCTTACTTTTTTACTGATTGTTTTCCCTGACTTCCTGGAGTCTCTTTATCTTTTGACTGCCACAGTGTTCCTGTCAATTATGACACAAATTGGAAACCAGATATTTAAATCCACTGGACATGCCCAAAACATGTCAACAGTAGACCAAAACTTCTCTCCCTGTTCTGCTCCACTTTTTCTTTTTTTTTAATAATCAGAGCTTGTTGAGGAAGCTAACACTGAAATTGGCAGTTCCCATAGCTGCCACAAACCAAACTGGATCACACAGCTTCCCTTTTTCTGATATATCCTGTATCTCCTCTCTTCCTTATTCTGACTTAGAATAGCAGAATCATTTAGATTGGTAAAGAACTTCAAGTCCAACTGACTACCTGACTAATGGGTCCCATCACTAAAGCATGTACTTTAGTGCTACATTCTCATGTCTCCTACCTACCTTCAGAGATAGGGATTCCACCACTTTCTTGAGCGGACTGTTCCAATGCTTGATCACTCTATCCATGAAAAAATTCTTCCTAATTTCCAATCTAAAAATTCCCTGGTACAACCTGAGATGCGAGATTTGCTATATAATTCTGAGATGCAATCAATCATTTCTTTGAAATTTCCAATCTCAAGGAAAACTGTTTGGAAAAGGGGAGAAGAAATTATGGCCCACCTAACTAGAGAGACTGGACATTTGAGCAGCCCTGATACAGCAGGCAAAATGAATGGACAGAATCTCCTGTGAGTTGTTAGTCTGATATGATTGGTTTTCTAGGCATTAGGAAGCTATGAGTAAAACCTTATCAAAGTGAGCAATAGATCTATGTCAGGACTTCACTTCTCAGTAGATATCCTAGTAGATGACATGTTATGGGAAGGGCAAGGCATCTACCTTTTACTTGTCTTTCAGATGAGCATTCAATTAAATGATTCTTGAAGTGTGCTTTGAACTGAGTGAAATGTTCTGAGTCCTGTGAGACCACCTGAAGGGTTCATGTATGTAAGAAGTGGCAGGACTCCTACTCTGCAAAACAGGGAAAAAGGATTGGGACATGTATTTCAACTGATGTTATGCCATCTTTGGAAGCTAAGCAGGAAAAAAACAGGTTCCATAAGGAAATTGGATTTATCTGCTTACCTGTATAGATAATTTAAGTGCTGTCTTTTGGATACTTTTTGTATTGATTAACTTAATATCCACTTTTGGAACAAAGCAGTACTTTTGACCCCTTATTAGATCCCAGTAATTGATGGGGCAGTTTGGCCTAAGCTCTGACAAACCAGCTCGTGGATGAACACAAAGGATGTGGTTTAAACCAGCAGGAATCAAAGCTCTGCCAGTACCATCAGTCTCAAACAAAAGGCAGTGCTTTTACAAGAACTTGCCAGCATTCAAACTAGTCGTGGATTGCTCATATAGTTTTCGTATAATTACAGTGTTACCATGACAGCATCTTGGCATAAGAGAAATGAAAGCAGTTGTTATTAAGGATTTCGGATTTTTCTCAATCAACAGAGCTACAGTAACATCCTTTAACAAAGCCAAAAAAATTTGAAAAACCCAAGGGTCAAAATTTTAGCCTTATTTCTGCAGACCATGTTGGTTTCATGTTGGTTTCCACTGAAAGTGCATCCCCATACCCAATGTATTGTGGATCTGACACAGATCTGTGAAAGGCATTCATATATAGGAAAAAACTTATTTTGATGTCTGAGATATGTGGGACTGGAAAAAGCATTGGTTCAGATTATGTGAAATCTCTTGATATCAGATGGTTCTTTAGGGCTTTTAGACTCTTCTGTTCTGGTTGTGTGATCCTTTACTGCCCTTACTGCAGCCTCATGTGGGTAAGGACATCTACTAAAAGACTGTGCCTTCACTGAGGATTGGGATAGTTCTGTATGTTCTGCCCTTTTATCCATGTGTATTTTATGAAAATTCACAAAATATTCAGTAGCTCTTACAGGCATTCCTTGTTATCTCTACTAGGTTGGGAAAGTGATTGAACATTGGTGTACATTATAAACATGTAGGGAAAGGGGGTTGAGACCCTTTCAGAGGGCACTTTGCTTTTTATTCTGCCTGCAAGGTACAGCTATGCATCTTTGGTTAGAAATGTTAAAAAGAAAAAACAGATGAAAGCAACAGACTTTTTTTGTCAAGCTGTGACAGAAATCAAATGCAAATAGAGCTCAGTTCAAGACTGTTTGTAAGTGTCACATCGGTGAGTATTAAATACAGCTCATGTCGTTTTACAATGAGCATACTGTATATGAATTTTATTGATTTTTTTTTTCAAAGAAGGTACATTGAATAATGTGCTCTTCCTTACCAGTGCCAGCTTACAAGTGTGTCTTCATGCTTGTTTATGCACATTCATTAGGCTCCTAAATGCTGCTGCCGTACTTAACATGACTTGTTTTGTGGAGGCTGAGATTCAAGCTGCAGAAAGGCCTACACAAATGACTCTCCTCTGAGAAAATTGGAACAGAGCATTTATACTTCCCAACATGAAACTTGTCAATGAGCAGACTCTCAAAATGATTCACAGGCAGTGCACCAGGCTTTCACTAGGAACAGGTTCTCAACTGATTTCCATTCCACCAAGAAGTGACTTTAGGGCTTTGTTTTGCTATTAAGAATGTTATTAAGAATATATGTAAAATGTTAAGAATATTTACAAAATCTGTCCTTGGGATAAAAAATGCACATGAAAAGCAACACCAGCAGTGCCGTACTCATCTCTATGCAGTAACGCACAGCCATTAATGATTCAGCACTGGTGTCATTGCTCAATGGGAAATGTTATGCGTGGCTGCTGTATCCACCTGCTCACAACACTCAGATCATCAGAATGCTTAGAGAAACATATTTAAATCTGTGGCATCTAGGTAACATGATGGCCTTACAAGTTTTGGATTGTAATGGTTAGTCTTAGACATATAAATGCCAGGCTAAAATATGTTAAAATTGGCAAGATACAGAAGACATTTAATGTATTTAATGTTACTAGTTTCTTACTTGCAGATTATAGTGACAGTCACTCAAGGTGCTTTGGAAACTGCAAGACATACAGTGCATTTGAAGCCTTGGCTACTGTCTTTAAAGATATCTCACTTTTGGAGACACAGTGTTGTTACTTATGAGCCAAAATAGAGGCCAGGAATTTGGATGACACTCTGAAACGCTGGTTACCAAAAGGCACGTGCTGAGAAAACTCCTCCTCACATAGACTACTCTAGAAGTCTAGATTTCTGCTGGTACTTTGTCACTTCTCCCCATGTCCACCAGAGATGTTGTGGCTCCTTATTAATTTATTTATTTATAAAAATATTTAAAAATTGTTTGTTATCTTATGGAAGGGAGCTGTAAATAGTGTTTTATACATATGCAATCTTAAAGTCTCCCAGCTTTGTATATCTTTTGTGTGAAAAAAAAAAATATTGTTATTTCAGCATCATAAGTTAAGTTAGTTAAGGATTTAAGGAGTTAAGGATTCATCCCCTGGAGTCACATGTTGGTTCCAAGTCTATCTATTTATTCATTCACTATCCCTCTATGCAATCTATGTTTTAGAGAAAATTGATAGCCCATTAGACAGGAGTTCCTTCCTCCTTGTAGATACTTTCTCCTTTCCAAAAATAATGTGAACAGCACTTTTTCTGTAATGTAATTAAAAACATCTGGGATGGTAGCAACTTAAGAGCCACCATTTCTGAACCAGGAAGAGGACACCAGGCTGCAGAACCCATAAATTTCAGAAAGAACAGCATCTCAAAAAAAAAAAAAAAAAAAAGTCCATAAAAATACCTTAGCTCTAACAAAAATTCTAAGTTTTTTCAATTTAGATGAGCTCCTAGTAAAACTATTTCAATTAAACTGCCTGCGCTGCTTCTTAATGATAATGTTAGGATTTCAAGAGTCATTTTCAAATAGTTATTTGGTTTCATAAGTAAGAATAAAGAGGTAATCATTTTTGGAAACTAAAGTTTAAGTCAATCAGATATGTTTATAATGCCAGATTATGTAATTTGAAACAAAATCTTATTCCACTGCAGTTCAGCTTTCATTCACATGTCATGGTTTGAGGAAACAAAACTGAAAAATCATGGCCAGAATGCTGACAAAATGTTTGTGTAAGAAATGCAATAACCAGTACCATTTACTCAAATAAGGAGCTATGTTTCACTCAGATGCATTTTTCCTCTTCCTCCTTCTCTCTACTGACATCCCCCTCACAGGAATTTTTTATGCCTTCTGCATCCTTGCTGTCCCTTACAGTCTTACTTCATCAGTGTTCCTCCAAAACAGGTTTTTTACTCATATGTTCTTCCTTTAGGGAGTGTTGTTATATTTCTGTTCTTTTGTTTCTGTTTTACCTCTTTTACGGTTTTATTCTACAGTCTTTCTTACTTACCTCATAGATTCAGACATATTCTGACATATTCTTTTTCTCAAGTTTGTCTTTCATCTTTTGCCATACTTTTTCTTGTAGTTCTTCCCCACAGACCAAGCACATTCTTATGTGTTATAATCTCATATAATGTGGCCTGACTGAAATGGAGTGCTTGGAAATCTGTGTAAATAAAGTGCATGTACTATATCATAACTAGGCTATTTTTAAATTGCAGGCCAAAAACAGTGTTTAGAGGAATGGCTGCGTAGAAACCCCATTCTACTGCTCAGGAGAAACTGTCACTTATTTAAGAAGATTGAACTGAAGTGTTTAGAAGGGCCTTTTCACATGCTTATATGTAAGGACAAGAAGACTGCATGTGTGCTCTTCTCTTGGTGTCCAGATATTTTAGGGACTTCGTACAGATATTTGTTCTAAAATACACAATAGAGAGCACAGGGCATCTAGAATATTTTAAGGCATCTTCAGTGGCCATAGATGGAATGAACATTGTCTGGGAAATTGTTTAGTTCAGACACCAACCTCTAGTCAGTCTAGAAAAATCTAATTTTAATCTGAGCACATGTATGCAAAGCAAAAGTAGTTTTTGCTATAAAAATAAATGGCTATCTATGCAAATATATAGAGAAAAAGTAGGAGACAGGAATAGTTGCTCTGTCCTCAGCAGAGGAGGAATGGGACAGAATTTGCAGATGGCCAAGTGATGTGACTTGTCAAGTTTCTGAGGCAGTGCTTGGCAGAGGGAACTTACTGCAAAGACTGTTCTGCCAGACCTCATCAAGTTCTCCTGCTGTGGCTGAAGACATTATATAAAATTGATACGAATTTGATATGAAACAGCCAGAAGGGCCATACATACATGTTTTTTTCAAGTCCAGCACTACTTCTGTTGAAAGCCATTACTTTCCACAGCTTTGAACAGGTTCTGGGACATTCCTCGAGCATTTTTGTGTGTCTCATAAAATTTCTTTTCTCAGATAAGGTAAATAATAGTCTGATCTTCCTGTAGATAGAAATGTTTGAATAGAGGCAAGGGAGAACCCGTAAAAGTGTATGACTTATGTTACCCCCTAAGTATACTACTCAGTTTGTAGACTTCCTACATCTGCTGCCCTTACAATGCAATATGCTGCTCAGTCCAAGTCTCCCCTCTAGTTACTTCACATTAGAGATATTCTTGTTCAGATGTGATGAGCATTTCCCTCTCTTGCCTGAATGTTACAAGCTGATGGTTGCTTTTACTGTATCAGGACAGAAAGATGCTGTTGGTAAATCTAGGATAATCCTCTTGAGTGTGCTTTTGAAAATGCCAGAAGACCAGAAATATATATAAAGCTGAAGTTCTAATTTCTGACTACACCTGAGCTCTTTTCTATTTCTGCCAATAGAGACTCCCTGACACAGACATCTTTCAAAAGGATTTTGTTGAGCAGCACAGCTGTGGCTTTTCACTGTGAGCTTGACTAGAATGCAATAACAACCTTTATAGTCTTCAGAGAAAGCAAGGAGTGTGTTCAGACAGAAAGCTAAGGTGGGACTTCAGGGGATCAGAGGGACAACTCAAGCATCATGATTTTTCATTATTTTTCTGTTGCTAAAAATGAGATCAACACCATAAAAAATGCACAGTAATAAGGGAGGTATCATGGTTAAATACAAATTGAATGGGTACTATAAAGACTTTTCCAATAAACTTTTAGCTAAATTGAAGTGATACCTTAGAGCTATATGGTGCCACCAAATCTCTATCACACCCCTTCCTGGCTAGCACAGCAACATAGAATATTTAGTTAATATTCTTCAGTGTTTCAAACATATGAATACTGTAGATTTAAAATTTCTGATTTTCAGCAATTAATGAACCTAGGTCTTCAAAAGTTCCCAATTAAAAAAAAAAAAAAAAAAAAGTCAGCAGAGACGTGGAGCTTTATAACAACTCAGAGGATAAGCTGTGTACAACTCTGTACAGAGCAGCAAAAGAACTGCAAAAAATTAAGGGGAGAAAGAGCTTGAATGGAAGCATAACATTATAAAACAAGTGCCTAGGAAAAAAAAAA
>NW_024962262.1:27144324-27255571 GCF_019238085.1 Lagopus leucura
GGAGGGAGGAAGGAAGGATTTGTTCTCTGAAGCCAGCTAATATTGGATCCTTTCCTATTATCTTTTGTAAGCAGTTACTAATACTTGCTCATCAAGTAATCTTGCCAATTTTCTTCAAATGAAGAGCGAGTTGTCTGTTATGAATGAAGTTTGGATTATTCAGGCCTTGTGTTTTGTTTCTCTTTTTAAAACATTTTCTCATTATACCTGTATATTTAAGGATTTCAAAGACAAATGTATTTATGGAGTAGACTATTTCTACTCCATATTTTAAGTTATGCAGGCAGCTATTGAATCACAGAATCATAGAATGGCTTGGGTTGGAAGGGACCATCTAGTTCCAACCCCCCTGCCAGAGGAGATTTGACAGGGATCTCTTGGAAAGAGTCCAGCAGAGGGCCACAAAGATGGTGAAGGGCCTGGAGCATCTCTCCTATGAAGAAAGGCTGAGTGAACTGGGTCTGTTCAGCCTTGAGAAAAGAAGACTGAGAGGGGACCTGATCCAGGTCTATAAGTATCTACAGTGTGGGGGCGTGGCCGGACTCTTTTCAGTGGTGAGTGGAGACAGGACAAGGGGAAACGGCCTGAAACTGCAGCATAGGAAGTTCCGTACAAATGTGCTCAAGAACTTCTTTACAGTGAGGTGACGGAGCACTGGAACAGGCTGCCCAGGGAGGTGGTGGAGTCTCCTTCTCTGGAGATGTTCAAGACCTGCCTGGATGCCTACCTGTGCAACCTGCTGTAGGGAACCTGCTTTGGCAGGGGGGTTGGACTCGATGATCTCTGGAGGTCCCTTTCAACCCCTACAATTCTGTGATTTTTTTTTTTTTTTTGTAGCAGAGACAGTGTTGCAATACATCAGGGTCCCATCCAACCTGACCTTGAGCATCTCCATGGATGGGGCAAACACATTGTCTCTGAGCCGACTGTTCGTATGCCTCATGATCCTCTGAGTAAAGAATTTTCCCCTAATGTCTAATCTAAATCTCCCCTCTTTCAGTGTAAAACCATTCCCTCTTGTTCTAACACTGTCTGCCTGTGTAAAAACTCAGTCTTCTTTCTGATTGTAAGTTCTCTCTAAGTACCAGAAGGCCACAATGAGGTTTCCCCAGAGGCTTTTCTTCTTCAGACTGAACAAGATCATTTCCGTCAGACATGCTTTGTAGGAGAGGTGCTCCAGCCCTCTGATCATCCTCATGGATCTCCTCTGGACCTGATCCAACAGTTCTGCATCCTTTTTTGCGCTACATGCTATCTGGTCTGCCTAGAAACTAATTATTGTTATAATTTTGAGATTAATATACAAACAATGTATTTGCCAGACAAGAAATGTTAAATTTTAGACTGGACCAGATCTCTCCATTCTGATTCATTTTTATCATTTCTTCTGTAAATTGTATTATTCAAATGACGGTTGCTTTGCAGCACAAGAAAGCCAACAGAAAGCCCATGAAAAAGATTTACTCAAGTTTAAGATCTGTGATTCATTTTCATTAATAGCTCTTTTTAAATTTCATTTACATGTTAGCAAGTTATTTTTAACAATGGCATTCTACCCATTGAATAATTTCCAAAAACCAAGGCCAGATTTACATTCACACAATACTCCATATTTTAACAAAACAATATTAGAAATTTATTTAATGTTTAGTTTTTAAGCTCCTTACCAAAGAAAGGAGAATCTGAAGAAAAGCCATACATCTGAGCATTTCTACCACTCAGATAAGAGTCAGTCATCTATGAGGAAATATATTTTCTGAGAAATCAAACAACGACAAGACTAAAAGGAATAAAGCCATTAAAATTAGGGCCAGTTAAGATTTGTATGAGTGACATAGGAATTCTAGCATGATAGTACCAAACAAAATTGCCTATGAGGATGTTTATTGTATCTTCCTTCCTTTCTTTCTTTCTTTCTTACTTTCTTTTTTTTTACCAATATGGTCTATGTGAGACACTATTTCATCAAAATCAGAGAGAGTAATGGCATTATGATGTACTGTGCCATTTCAAATGCATTCTGGCTCTTTTCTGAAAATCATGGCCACACAGTAAAGTTCCTGGGAATTGATTGGCACTGGGACAAATTTCTATGTTGACATCTTTAAATATGCATAAAATGTTTTAAGAATTCCTAAATTTCCCATGTTATCCTCAACAATTCCAATAAATGTTAATAAGCTAAATAGATGATTACTGAGACTGCAATTTTGCTTTTAAAGCATTATTCTGATTTTAAATATTAAAAAAACATCACTATGTGAATAAAACTACACATACGAAATGTTAGTCAATACAGTCACATAATCCTTTTTTTTTTTAACAGCTTTAAACTGTATCTTTTGTTTCTGAGCCATCTCTGTTCCATCTATTAATTTACCCATACATGAAAAAGTCATTTTGTAGATGTGTGTTCTTATAAATAACCAGAGAATCTAAAATTGTTATGATTGATTTGAAATAATTGATTGCAGCATGACAGCTTTCTTTTTCTTAATTATAAAATACAATTACATTTTTGTGCTTTTATACCTGAATATTACAAAAGCCGAGAGAGCTATTTCTGTTCTACTTCTGATTAGATCAGCAATGCCACTTCTTCAGGTCTTATCAGATTGGTTTTGATAATAATTACTTGGGAAGTGTTTGATCTCAATGATGAATAGTTGATTAGTTTTTCATGAAATCAGTCAACCACACCACTCAACACTACTCATGTGAGACCTTGTTGATTTAGCTGTTCGAAAGAATGCGTTCTTTTTCACTGCAGTTATGGGATGTCAGTCTTTGGGGAAAAGAGGGTGGAAAAAGGGCAAGTTTATGGGTAATGATATTGCAGCAGCAGATATTTAAGGTTTGCTAATTCTCTTCTCAATTATGTTCATTCCCTGCCTTGTCACAGTGCCTGCTACATGGCTACAAAATCAATCTTAGAAGTGGAATACATTTTTCCTGTTTCAAAAAAAGATTTCATGACGCTATTGTCATCTTCGAAACCCTTGGAGGGTTTTGCCCTGATGAATAATATTTCATATGTGGAATGTTTATGTGATTTTCACGGAGTGATAACCCCGCTACCACCTAACTTTGATGCATTGAGATTGCTGCTTTTCCCGACTAAAGTGCTTTTACACACCACCTCCTACAAATTGACTTAAGAGTTAGAAATAGAAGATTCAACAAAACTTCAACTCTCCATGGAGGAAAAAAAAAAAGGGTCTTAGAGAGAAATTTATACATTGGGCACAATCTGCTTTAATTATTTAAACAGGAGCTTTTGCTGAATAAGACTTCTAGGCATTTTTTTCCTCATCTTTTTTCTTTTGCTTTATGCTGTTAGAATCAGTTATTCTAAACTGACCATACATCCATATTTTAAAATGACTGGATTTTTTTTAACCTAGCTTTGTTTTAAGGATTGGTCTGCAGAACTGTATTCAGTAAAGTCAATAGCATTGTCTGTGTAAGTAAAATCTGCTCACATAACGAGACACTCAATGGATTAGTCTCCGAGCTATGGGGAGAGAAATCCTATAGCACAAGAACAAGAAGAGATTTTCAGGACAATATCCTTGCTTGTCAGTTATAAAATAGCAAGGCAGAGACTTTTGTCAAAAGAGAAGTTAATGCTGTGCTAACTAAGGGAAGAAAACTTCCAGGGAAGCAATACTTTCTCTAACATTTTTGTTTTAAAAGTTGCTAATAGGATTGTGACAGTTTTAACAATCAGCAAATACAATGAATTCCAAAGGCTTCTTTTGTTAATTATAAGATCTCTGGAAATTGCCTAGATCTTTAAAACTTAATGTTTCGCTAATAAGCTTACATACCTTTAGGTTATTGTTTTGGTGGGTTTTTTATCTTTCTTTTTTAATATCAACTGTTTATTTGGTAGCAACACATTTCTCTTTGAAGATCCAATTTAAGCAGTCTCTTCTCTTGGAAATTCAGACTGCTTAAAAAGAAAATAATGTTCCAGAACTATAATTATTTTGGTTATTTTGTCATTATGTTAGTGTTGTATTGGAAGAAATGTTCAGCCAAACATTTTCTAGTTTTGATATAAGTCTAAAAGGAAAGAGAGAGGAATCAAGCTGCTGGATGGAAAAATAGCACATCTCTCTTTAAATGATGAAAAGCAGTTTGAATACAGTTACCTCCAAATATTACATGAAATCAGCAATTTTTACTTAACTGTTGTGCACTGTCAAAGTACCTGTCATCCTCAGATATCACCTTTATGTAATAGTAGTTGGCCAGTGTTTGAGAAAAGCTGAGCTCCCACTTAGAAGCAGAAATGAATGGAAAGGTTTTCATACAGGCTTATTTGCAGCTCAGTTGAAAAAAAAGAAATCTACTAGGTGTTGGCTCCTTTGAAAGTCTGTCTTTGTTATGTCTCTTACAAAGAGACAAAGCCGAGGTTTTCGAAGAACCTAAAGGATTTAGGTGCCCAGTTCTCACTGAAAGGCTACAGGAGGGGAACATCTAACCCAACATAGCTGAGAAGCCTTGCTGAGATCTTTTAAAATCCATAATGTGCAAAACCAGATCGAATATCCATGGTTGAGAACACACCTATAGTTGGGAGACATCACAGTTGAAATGTATTTCATGTTCCTTGGACCCCAAATGAAATACACCATCCTTGAGAAAAAGGAATATAGAAAAGAAGATAGGCCTCATATTTTCACTGAACTCAATTAATTTCAAATTACAATCTGTTGTCTGGCTATCGTTAAAATCTTAGGCACCAATTACCCATAGACACTAATAATTCTATTGCATTTAAAAGAAAATGTATCTCAAAAAAATGGGGAAAGTGAGATAAAACTCTGAAATGTCATAATGTTTGCTACCACATTGCTCTTCTTATTGGTAAAATCCTTACTGGTTTCTCATTTAATTCTTCTCCCATTATTCCCTTCAAAAGGAAGCATGCATTCTGGCCAACAATAAAAAAAATCTATAGAGTAGTACCATTTCTGTCATTTGCAGCTAATGAATGCTTTTTAGTATTGACTAGCAGCAACTGGTCTAATAATGACAATGACTCCACTGATTTAGACCAATAAATCCAAAGACTTGGCAGGCCTCTATTAGTATAATAAGCTCGAACATTCATTCAGGAACATTAAGAAAATGGGTAACAGACATGTGAATATTAGAGATTCTCATGTTTCTTTCCTTTCAGTAACACCATCTGGCTGAAAAAAACATGATTCCACAGTGTTTAATATGTGAATTTAAGTGACAGCTAAGGTAACTGTGAGGATTTTTTCCTTTTGCTGTTGAGAGGGTGGTCAATTGTGATGAATATGATAACTATAGGGCTATGAGAGCCTATGCTAATATCATTTATCAGTGAAGTTTGGGTGTATGAGGGCTGTTAAACGACTGTGTTCAACATCTACTCTGGACAACTGCTATTGTTAGTGTTTCCAGATATTAACAGAATCAAACATTTGATGCTTTTCATAACAAACAAACTTCTCAGTGTTTTATGACTAGATGAAAGGCTTAAAAGACTTCAGATAAACAACAGGGATATGCTTGACTTCATCAGTGATACAGAAGTAAAGCTAATTTGCCAGGCATTTCTAGTCTGTTTTACGTACATTTATTTTTCTCACTCAAAGAGGATAGAATATGTTACTTATTGTTATTTATTTTCATTATTACATGTAGATGAAATAAAGAAAACAGATTAGTAGCAGTGGCTTTATTAGACCACTGTGCAGATAGTGTTCCAAAAAACAGACAAACAATCAAACAAACAACCTAAATCAAGTTTAGAAATAATCCTGCCAGATAAAGTCAAGCAATCTAGCAAAAAAAAAAAAAAAAAAAAAAAAAAGAGAAATATATCCCATCGGTACTTTGGTCCAAACTGTAAATCTCTCTCAGAAGCAAGTTACTAAGAAATCCTCAGTGAAGTCCTTTTGTGCATCTATAGGATATTTCCTTTTTTTTTTTTTTTTTTTTTTTTTGTCTGTTTGGTTATATTAAATTGCAGAAAAACCTTCCCCAGCCAAGGGGAGACAAAAGTATGGTTGGAGCTTGAAGATACTTGAGATCCATTCCAATTCAAGACATTCTGTGATTCTACCTAAGATGGTCCCTAATGGCAGAGCCCATGTTCCACCTTATAGGGCAGAGGGTTGCTTACCTCTATTCCTACAGTCATGTGCCAGAAGATCCAAGGAACATCCGGAACCAAACTGCAACAAATTGTGGATGAAATAGCTTCCTGATGAAACTATTGGCCAAGTCCTCGTAGTTGCATTTCTTTTGTACAGCTTGTATTTACAACAGAGTTTCAGCAAACAGACTCATTCAGAGCTATATGGAGACAACAGAGACTTGCAGCTCAAGCACTGGAGTATCTGGGTGGCAGATGCTTCCACAAAGCAGTATTTTCCTTCAGGTATTGTAGATAGAAGCTCTATGTAACTGTATGAAGAGCAAGAAAACATGGCTAATGCCAAAGTTCCCATGACAGTTTGCATACAAATTTGTGGCTGGAGGTGGATTCATTAATAAAGTCAATACAGAGTTTATGTCAGCTCTACCAAAGCAGATAGCCATAGGAGAATCTGTCTAACTTAGTAATTCATCTGATGTATTTAATTTGCTGATTTATTCAGTAATAATGAATGAATTCATTGTGTTTGAAAATGGAAAGTGCTCAGTAGTGTGAAATATTCTGTTGGAAGAGATTTGAAAGCATATTGCAAGGATAAAGGCAAAGACAGAGAAGAAATTGAAGGTTTACAGGTCACTGTATGAGAGCAGTAAAAGTAAAGAGCTCTTATTCCCACTTATGATATCATTATTTCTGTTTTCTTGCTTCTATGCTTTATTTTCATAAAATATCAAGTGCTATTTTCCAAGGTAAGCAGATGTTTGCAAACTGAGGTGACAGTAAAGAAAGAAAGATTAAATGGACATTAAATTAACTAATTAAATTAACTAATCTTGTGGCCTTCTATGATGGAGTGACGGCATTGGTGGACGAAGGGAAGGCGACCGATGTCATTTACCTGGACCTGAGCAAGGCCTTTGACATGGTCCCCCACCACATCCTCATCTCCAAATTGGAGGGAAGTGGATTTGATGGGTGGACGACCCGATGGATAAGCAATTGGTTGAAAGGCCGCAGACAGAGGGTGGTGGTCAACGGCTCTATGTCCAGGTGGAGGCCGGTAACAAGTGGTGTCCCCCAAGGGTCTGTCTTGGGACCGGTGCTCTTTAACATCTTTATTAATGACATCGATGAGGGAATTGAGTGCACCCTCAGCAAGTTTGCTGACGACACCAAGCTGAGTGGTGCGGTTGATACGGTGGAAGGAAGGGATGCCATTCAGAGGGACCTCGACAGGCTGGAGGGCTGGGCTCGGGTGAACCTGATGAGGTTCAACACGGCAAAGTGCAAGGTTTTGCATTTGGGCCGGAAGAACCCCAGGCACCTGTACAGGCTGGGAGGAGTGGTCCTTGAGAGCAGCTCGGCAGAGAAGGACCTGGGGGTCCTGATGGACAAGAGACTGAATATGAGCCAGCAGTGCGCTCTGGCAGCTCGAAAGGCAAATGGGATCCTGGGCTCCATCAGGAGAGGGGTGGCCAGCAGGGACAGGGAGGTGATTGTCCCTCTCTACTCGGCTCTTGTGAGGCCCCATCTGGAGTACTGTGTCCAGGTGTGGAGCCCTCAGTACAAGAAAGACATTGAGACTTTGGAAAGGGTCCAGAGGAGGGCGACTAAGATGATCAGGGGGCTGGAGCACCTCCCCTATGAGGACAGGCTGAGGGAGTTGGGCTTCTTCAGCCTGGAGAAGAGAAGGCTGCGGGGTGACCTCATTGCAGCCTATCAATACCTGAAGGGAACCTACACCCAGGAGGGGAGTAAACTCTTCAAAAGGGCTGATAACAGCAGGACTAGGGGAAATGGTTTTAAGTTGAAGGAGGGAAGATTTAGGTTGGATGTTAGGGGGAAGTTCTTTACTAGGAGAGTGGTTAGGCCCTGGAACGGGCTGCCCAGGGAGGTTGTGGATGCCCCGTCCTTGGACGTGTTTAAGGCCAGGTTGGACGGGGTCCTGGGCAACCTGATCTGAATGTGTATGTTTGGTGGCCCTGCTAGGCAGGGGGGTTGGAACTACATGATCCTTGGGGTCCCTTCCAACCCGGGTGATTCTGTGATTCTGTGATTCTGTGATAAATTCCTCTAAAAGTAAGTTAGGTTGCAAAATGGTGTAAGAAAATACCATTAAGGGCTGAGCCCACCTACAGCCAATAGAGAAAAAATGGGAGCTTCAGATGTGGATGTCTCCAGGATCCATTGAGCGAGATGCATCTCTCAAAAACCCAGTGGCAAGGGATAGCATAAAACAGGAATACTCCTGCCCATCTTATGTAAGACAACTAGTAAAACAGGCTGCAAGATCAACATACCAACTGTACCTTCAACATGTCAGTGTAACGGTTTCAGCTTGGTCTGAGTTTCAGGTTTTGATAATAGAGTTTCAATGTTCCATATTAAAAGGTGTCTAAATGGGACTTGCACTTCTACAAGAAATTTGCTGTGGAGATGTAAACTGCTTCAGCTGACACTGTTTCCAGCACACTACCAAAGAACTGCAGATGGCACAGTATTACTGTGTCCTGAGTGGGAAAATCAAGAAACCTTGAAATGATAAGCCCTCAAACAGGAGAAGCTGTTTTTGTGCCACTTGCTGTTACACGTACAGATGATTCAAGTGTAAGAGACATCAGTATCCACACATCTGGTCTTCACAAAGGGACTACAATTCCAGAATGACACAAGCATGCTACAATTAAAAATGAACCTGATGCAGAAGCTTTGTGATTCATAGCCATATTTCCAGTCTCAAAGTGATTTTTAACATTTTTGATCATAATCTGCACCCACCAAAATAATAAATAAAAAAGGCAGTCTGGTTCTCTGTTTTCTGTTACTTGAAAGGATAAAGACAAGATAAAGACAAGAGAAAAAGAAAGGAAGGGAAGGGAAGGGAAGGGAAGGGAAGGGAAGGGAAGGGAAGGGAAGAATTCTGATTCATGGTGAAGAATTTCAGTTTGCTGATGGCATATCAAAAAATAAAACAGGAAACCAGTTTGGATGTAAAAAAAACCCACCCTGTTTGGAAAAACTGCATGTTTATCAGACTGAGTTGTAATTCACAGGGTGCAAACAAAGACAATTCTGAATTTGTTCTGGGATACGCATGCTGCATTTCTGGGAGGAAAGAGTGACTTATACACTGCCTGTGACAAGGGAAGGCATTCTAGTTCTGTTGATCAAAGCCCTCCTTAGAAGTGGGGCTGCAAATGTTTCTTCAACCAAAGATAAGAACCTTTCAAGAAAAAGGTTGATTCAAAGAGAAAACAAATTCCTGAAGGAAATGAGATAAATTACCACTTGGGGATAGTTATTTTACGCTTTGTAGGAAACTTAGCAGAGAGGCAGTAAGAGGACTACATAGGTAGACACTGTCACAGACATGCAAGCCTGCTACAAAAAGCAACTCTGCCAGAGAACCAAAGTGCTGAGGAATTACATGTAATAGACAGTCATGCAATCAAGGAATAGGTGTTACTAAAGCAGCCGTACACCGTGTATTTCAAAAGAAAGACTGCAGGTAATATCATAAGAAAGGAAAATCCTTTGAAATAGTAACTCTGGGAAAAGGTTAAGAAAGCAAAGTAAAAGAATCAATTTTCAATGCCACTCATTATCAAAAGGGTAACTATTGTTGTGGTTTGTATAAACAAGAACTCAAGTTGCAGTTGGAGAACTTACCTGACTTGCTTGCACTTACTTGAAAGTGATATTGAAATCCTGTGTACATCTGGAACAGGTTGCCCAGAGAGGCTGTGGAAGCCCCATCCCTGGAGGTGTTTAAGACTGGATTGGATGGGGCTCTGGGTGGCCTGGTCTAGTACCAAATATGGAGGTTGGTGGCCCTGCCTGTAGCAGTGGGGTTGGAACTCGATGATCCTTGGGATCTCTTCCAACCCAAGGCATTCTGTGATTCCTTGATCTTGAAAAGAATTTTAGAGGAATTAAGAAGTTTTAGAGAAGAGCAACAAAAATGCAGTAAAGTACACACTGTAATGAAAGATATATGGAGCTAAAACTATTTTAAAAATGCCCAACCCACAGTGACCTCATCAGGTACAAACTTACGTGAAGAATAGAATTCTGACGAAGAATGTTGTTCTGCTCATTATTAATTTAAAAAAAAAAAAAATCATATTCAGAATATGCTTCTTTAGTACTGAGGAGTCAAAGAACTGAAACAAGTCATGAAAGTTGGTGGTAGCATTTTTTTTAATTGCTAACAATTTTTAATTTGTATGAGTTTTGTTTTTCTAAAATTATTTGTTGTATTCAAACTGGAATAGTTCAAAATAATTCTACAGTGCACATTAAAGAAGAGATCAGTTGGAATTATCACAGTTGCCTCTGTTTGCATACGAATTCACAAGTTCATGAAATGAATGAAGAGTAACACAATAAACTCAGTAGTATAAATATCAGTTTGGGGGCAACATAATGTTTCCAAGATTGTGAGTGCAGCTTAGAGCTTTGTGTCTACAGCACATCCAGACCCTGGCTATGTGCAGCCTGAGGGTGCACAATAAAGTAAAAAATGTCATTCCAACACAGAACACTGCCAAGATCAGTATATTCAATACGAATAGGCAAAACATTGTCTTTGCTGATAGCTCCTCCAGTAGCATGACAAATCTCAGCTTTTTGTGGTTGTAAGGCTTGCACCAAAATCCAAATGACATGTAAGAGAGAATCTGTCAATATAGAAATGAGCAAAGTTAAGAGAATAGCTGTTTCTAGAAACCAATCAAGTAACTAAACACTATTTGGATTTTTTTTTTTTCTAAGGCATTACTTGCATCTACGAATATCATACCAAGAGGATCAGGAATTGTTTGTGTTCTTCCCATGCATCACTGGAAAATCAATCAACATCATCAGAAAATCTGTCAGCATTGCTAGTTCTGGTAGAACATGACATGACTGTGTGTGTGGATGCAACACCTATTCTTCCCAAAACTCTGCAGATGTTACTGAAAAATGGTGCAGCTGATCATACACATATATCCAGAGCTGTTATACAATGTGCTTGTCCTCCCACTTTAAGAGTAATTTCTTTCTTGATTTACCAAGGCACGTCTGTCATGGGAAATACATCATAAGCATTCATGTTCCCTGAAGTCCATCTTAACAAACTCCCTACATAATAATTAGATAGCAGTCAACTATCACATTTACTTTTTTCTTTTCTATGCTGTTAATCCATAAATTAAAGAGCAAATTAAATTAATTTTAGTAGATTACAACAAGGACAGAAAATGGCATAATTGCAACATGTGACGAGCTTTCATCCTAGTCAGTTGTATTATCTGTGACTTGTCATTGAAATGTTCATTTTATTCACGGTTTGGAAAAACTAAAGATGTTTAAGTACTCTTGAAAATGAGAATCTAACATCTGTAACGCTTTGAAGACTGTGCTCACAGTAAGACTGTATTTGTGTAAAGCTCCTAGTAGAGTTCTGTGCTTCTTAGGCAGTGAAGACCTGTTCTTGTCAGATGATGAGGTCTGATGCCACTTAACATTCCCATGAGATAGTCCTTGATAGGGCTGGCTCCTTGATTCAGTGTCATTGTGAGAAAGGACGATCTGCAGTTGCCACAAGGGATTAGATGAGGATGCACCAAAAATGTTTTCATTTGTGACATGAGTTCAAATTTAGAAATTAGAGTTAAAAACAGTCGCAATGAACTGCAGTGCCACTCAGATCCATTGAATATTAACTATCTGACAGAAGCACTAACAAGTAGTTAGAGGAATCATCTTTCCCTTTTGGACTAGTGTATTTGCATTAAAATTCTGTTGGGTTTTTTGTTTGTTTGTTTGTTTTTCTTCTGGTTAATAGAACTAACTCTTTTGTAGTGTTTTCCAAGAGACAGAAAATTGAGTTTACCATCTGTTGCATATCTCTGGCTTCTGATTTTTCTTCTGCCTGTTACCTGATCAGTAGCATGGGCCACATTTCATTTATTTGTTTTCTTGTTCTACACATTTTCTTACTGAGGTCTTTTAGGACCAGATTAAGAAGAGAGACAACCAAGAGATGGCACCAGTGAACAAAAGAAGGGCAACTCATTTCATCTACCTGTACTTATGCAAGACCTTTGACATGGTCTAGCACCAAATCTTTATCTATAAGAGAAATACAAATTTGAAGGCTGGACTATTTAGTGGGTAAAGAAGGGGTTGTATGATCGTAGACAGAGGATTATTGACAATGGCTCTATGTCCAGGTGAAGGTCAGTCACAAGTGGTAGCCCTGAGGGATCTGTCCTGGGACCGGTGCTCTTCGACATATTTATCAATAATATAGACAGTGGGATTGAGTGCACTCTCAGCAACTTTGCTCATGACACCACACTGAGGGGTACAGTCAACCCAATAGAAGGGAGGAATGCCATACATAGGAACCTGGGCATGCTTGAAAGGTGTGCACTCAAGAATCTCATGAGGTTTAATGGCTTAATAAGACAAAGTGCAAGGTGTTTTACTTGAGTCAAGGCAATCGCAGATATAGGCATAGGCTGGGAGAAGAACTCATTGAGAGCAGCCCTGCAGAGAAGGACTTGGAGGTCCTAATGGACAAAAAGTTGAACATGAGGCAGTAGTGTGCACATACAGCCTGAAAGGCCAATAGTATCCTGGGCTACACCAAAAGAGGGGTGGCTGGCACAAAGAGGGCAGTGATTGTCCCCATCTGTCTATCTGAGACTCCACCTGGACTAATGTGTCCAAATCTGGGGCCCCTACTAGAGGAAGAATGCAGAGCTGTTAAAGCAGGTCCAGAAGTCCACAAAGATCATCAAAGGGCTGGACACCTCTCTTATGTTGAAAGGCTTGTTCCGCTTGGAGAAGAGAAGATTCTGGGGACACTTTGTTGCGACCTTACAGTACTTGAACTGAGCTTTCAAGCAGGAAAAGGATCAACTTCATACATAGTCTGATAGTAGCTAGGACAAGAGAGAATGGCTTTAAACTAAAATAAGGTAGATTTAGGTTAGATATTAGGAAGACATTTTTGACTCAGTGTGTGGTGAAGTGCTGGAACAAGTTGCCCAAAGAAGTTGTGAGTGCTCCATCTCTGGAGGTGTTCAAGGCCAGGTTGGAAGTGGTCCTGAGCAGCCTAATGTGTGGCAACCCTGCCCTCGGCAGGGGGATTAGAACCAGATTATTTTATGTCCCCTCCAACCGAAGCCATTCTATGACTCTATATTTTCCAGCACTATAATGTCAGCTGCTTCTCACTAGTGGCACTTATAGGCAATATAAATATGTATATTATTGTATATCTGAATTTCAGAATCCGCCCTTTCTCAGAATTTGTTTCATTCTCTGGCTGTGTTTTTCATTTTGTTTAGGAATTTGATTTATTTAGTTCTATCATGAGGCTTCTGTATGTTCTGAATCCTAATGCAAAGAGGATGGAGAATAAGGAAGACAGAAAGTCATTTCAACAGTACAGTGAAAAAATAGGGATAATGTGACATAATGCATGGATTAGATTGAGCTCTCTGGATCCACACAACCTGGCTCTTATATCCAGGAGCTGCCAATGCTGCTGAGAAATGACCAGAACACATTTCCATGCCTGGGATATGAACCTTGAGCATATCACTTTGGCCACTTTGAGTATACATTTCTTCTCTCTTAGTTTTGTAGACTGTAAATTCTTTAAGGCAGTCTCTTATCCCAGTTTTAACGGCACTTTGTAAAGCAAGGACCTCTGAGATTACTGTAAAGCAAATAAATAACACTAAATCTGTAATAGAGTTGTTATGTGAAACAAGCAGAGATTTTGTATATGAGCCATTAGATGTGTAGGATAGGGTGGATTCATTAAGTCTGAAAATGCAAACATATAAAGTGTGTATATTCTTTCAGTTTATTATATCATACTGAGCATACATAGATATATTTATAATATATGCTTAGCCTATTATATAAAGTGGATTTAAAATGCATTATATTAAATAAAGTGCGCCCTCCAGTACCATGCACATTATAGGCACTCAGAAAATAATAACAGCAATTGAAATGACATAAAAATTAAAATGGACCATATTCATCACTTCCTAACCACAGTCTTTGATGAAGCTAGCAAAAAAGGGCAAAGGTATGTCAGCCCAACCTTCCTGAGGCACCTATGATTGGAGTTCATCTCGATGTATCTCAACAGCTTTGAAGCATCTAGTGCAGCAGTTGCACAGCACAGCCTTGAGTTCAAGTTACAAAAACTTCCCTGCAACCCAAAGCAAATGCCCAGTAATTGAGCCTCTTATTGCCTTATTTATCACACTGTTGATATAGCAAAACTTTAAAATTTATTTAAAACTAGTGTATGTGTGCTGTTGGCAGTGCAGCTGGAGCTTTGGATTACTTTGTAAAGAATGTCCAAGTATGATCACCATTATTTTTTACCACAGAAAGAATATTCAGTCTTGTGTCTTAAATATTGTGAACTACAACAGTACTACAGGTATGGCTGGGTTTGATACCTCTGCTACTTCTACTTTGTGGGCAAAGTAAACAATACCAGAATTAGATACAGTGAGCTACATAGAACCTTGTATTTACTACTGCATCTTTTTCTTTAGCACCTGTATTGCCCCTGCCTTTGAATATTTGCCCCCTTTTGTCTCTCTACAACAGGATGCACGATGAAAATTTGTGTTTACAAATCTTGCATGCAAATGATCATGGAACAGCCACAATATGTAGTAATTTAAATTTGTTGACAGAGTTGCTAAGAAACAAACCTTTTGATTCTGTGAAACTCTTTTTGATACGGCTCCACGCTCTGACAGTTGAAGTTATTGAACAAGAGTGAAGACTCTTTAAAAGAGAAATTTCTGACATTTGCTATGTTTTCAGAGGCTGTAACATAGCACTGAATATTCCTTCAGTGTCAGTTTTATTCAGTAGTGGAATGTCTGATTCCATATAGATTTAAACTATACCATATTTCAAAAAAATGGCTTCAGCACTTCAGTACTGCCTTCTCCCACTCACATGCACAATTGTTTTGCAGAAATTGTGATCTTTACATGCTCCCCTGCCAAATACCTTGTAAGTTTCTATATTTTTTCCAATCTGTTCTTTAAACATCCTTTCTCCAGGGCATTTTCACAAAGGACCTCATAGCATTCTACTCAGATATCAACAGTAAAATACACCATTATTTTGACATTGCAGTGTTTTGGAGACAGCTGATGTTTTGAGAAAGTATATTCATGCCATAGATACTTAACCATTAAATAGTGAAGCAGAGCTGGGGAAAAAAAAACAAGACCCAGATTAATCCCAAATCAGATTAACTGTATCATCTAACTGATAAAATTGGAGTGTTGTCATGTAAAGTCTTGCAAGGAAAGAAGAGGATAATTTAGACCTCAGGTTGTCTCAAACATATTTTGGAGGCATCTAAGCTTCACTCATTTTCTAAGGCACTCCAGGAAAATTACAGTCCAAATTAAAGTGCCTAATTTAGATGTTTGAAGTTGTCTAATTGATCGTAACCTTATTTTTCTTAGCAGACTCAGCAGTTGGAATTGCAACCTGCCTACATCAACACTACCTTTTGTGTGCATCTGTCACCCTATTCCATTCAATACGCAATAGGGAAAAGGCACATGAGCAAAAATTTCAACATTTTGTAGGGGTGGGATATAAACAAAGACAGTTAGGGGATAGAGGTAGAAATGAGGCTCAATTCCTAGGATTACTGTATGATTTGTATGGACATTTTATATTCTTCTGGTGTGAAACACAGAAGAGCCTAATGACATGTGTCTGCCAAAGTGCTATTTTTAATCAAATTAAATGGCTGCATAGTCATAAACTGAGGCTGCAAATGCAAAAGGGTGGCTCTGTCAGACATAGCAGTCTATTGGAGTAAAAAGGAAAAGCACCAGAAAAGGAAGGTGTAAAAAAGAGTCAGTCACTTTCACATTTACTTGGAAGCCCTAAAGATCATCTCTGCCTACCACATTCTCTTCACATTTTATTCATAAGGAACATTTCTTCTTTCTTGTGAAAAAACACATTACTGAAATTGTGCAAAAGTGTTTTGAAAAGGATTTTTTTTTAAATGTGAAATAAATGTAAAAATAACGAGTCATACTCGGTAATGGCCATTGCAGAATGTGCATTAGAAGGCAACCAGAGCACTCTCAGCATGCACTAATAGCTTGCTAATGCACAGCCTTCAGTGCCTTATTGCTACAGTCAACATTTACCGCAATGAATACTTTGCAGCAAGAAATATTTTGGGCTCCATTACACTTTCACAACCTTGAACTGTGCTGGGAAGGTCTGGAAGTAGAGTGCTGTGAGCTGTGGAGACCAAAACCTAGAGAAATAGCTCACATCTTTGCCATTTGTCAAAATATAGATGGAAAAGACCTACCCAGGCTCAGACTTTGCATGACAGGAAGAGAAGGGGAACTATTTCATCTCTTCCAGCTCTGTGTTCATTCACTGGGAGGCAATGGTGTATATATCTTAGAGAAGGGCCTTGACGGGAATACCTGGGGCCAGTGCAAGGTGCTCAGACTACTGCCCCTGTGCAATGGACGCCACGAACAGCCTTGTGATTGCTTTTGTTTTGAAGCTCCCTCTTATACCAGATTTTGTAGTAGCAGCCTGTTTCCTCTTCCCCTCTCTTACTGTTTGTGAATGTATCTGCCAGGGAATGCACAGCTGTGACTGTAACTACCAAAAAATGTTCTGTTAGCTGGGCAAGCAAGCAATGAACAGTTCTTGCAGCTGAAACTGAGCCAGAAGCAATCTGATAACCAGTACAGGTTTGAATTGATTAATTTTTTAATTTTTTTGGGGGGGTGAGGGGTCATGGCGGGAGAGGGAAGGCACTGTTTATTTTCTGTTCTTTATCACCCTTGACAAGCTTGATGGAGGAACTGTTCTGTGCCCTAAGCGGCACTGTCATCCTCACAGAGCACCTTTGTCAATACACTGATGTGTGCAAAAGCTTGGTCAGTCCGTCTCCTTTGAAAGCGGGGGCAGTGTTCAAAATCCATCATACAGAAAGCAATGGCTCCTACTCCCCATGATGAGACCCCTGAGAGACATAACTGGTGCTGGAAGGAAAAGGGGGAAAAGAGGGTAGAACTCCTATTGACTTCTGTCAGGCGCTAATCCTGAGCAGCCGTTCCCACAGAAAATACTAATTTAATTTATTCTACATGTAACAGCACTTTGCAAAGGACCAGGACTCCATTTCATGCCCAGCTTTTTAGATGACAGTCACATTTTTATTTATGGGCCACTGCTGGTTTATCTGCTGTATGCTTGGTATTATGCTACAGGCTAGGAAAAGAATCTCCACTTACCTCTTTGTAAGTGGGTTTTGGTTTCTTTTTACAATAGCACTTTGTAAGGTGCTGCAAAGAAGCAGCAGCATCAGCCAGAGTCATGGTAGGATGATTATTAGTTCTTGGCTTGTCTCTGCATCTCTCTCCAGAAACATCTTTTTTTTTTTCTGAACGATATATAGGATTGCTGGCTCCTCAGGAGAAAGAAATGTTGTAAATACAATAGAAGATAGTTCAAATAAGATACATCACTTATAGCAGGGAGGTTGGAACTAAATTATCTTAAAGGTTCCTTCCAATCCAAACCATTCTATGATTCCATGATTTCACTAATTCAGTGCACTAACTGTGATAGATACTCAAAAATATCTAAGAATTGGTAATTCCACATTTTTTTAAGGTTTGGAGAACAAAAACTTTGTTCTTTGTTTGTTCCATATCTAAAGGTCTCTAACATCTCCTATGCAGTATAAATGGGATCTTTTTACTATCAGCAAGACCCTATTTGGACAGCAAGAGTCCATCACCATACAGCTACTCATCTGCCCTGGGGTTCAGATTGGGAACTACAAGAAGATGAAACAGTGTGGAGTTGATTACAGTAATGCCCAGATATGCTATTATCAAGATTTATCTTTTCTGTAAGGCCTAAACCCTTAGCTTGTAAATTCTTTACATGAAGAGCCTGCAAAAATAAGCCTTTCTCTCTTGAGTTTCTGAGAGAAATCAACCACTGCTTATGACAGATGGGACAGCACTGGATCAGAAGTCTGGGTTCACATGCCATCCCAGTGGGCTGGCACTGTTTGAAAGAGTCTTGCTCTCTGCAGGAAGGGGATCGCTTTCTCTTTAACTAACAATTTCAGCAATAGGAAAGCTAAGCTCCAGAAAGAGGCAAAATTTATCAAAATGGAGATCTCTGCTGATTTTTGTTGTTGTTTTTGTTTGTTGTTGTTGTTTTAAATAGACGACAGTTACTTTTGCTTTATATGTGATCTGGAAAAACTGCTGCTACCAAATAATTCAATGCAATGAATTTAATTGAGCTGTGTAAGTCTAACAGTCAGAAAACCAATACATTTCATGGCTGGCTGTGCTTTGTTTTCCTTTAATGTAGACAATTTAATGTTAGTGATTGAACCAGTGAAATTTCCAGCGAAAATGACAAGGCAGTCAACTTGAAACATACATTATTAGCAGTCGTCTTTTCTAGTTCTGTGTGCATGTTGAGTGATCTGGGATGAAAAACTAACAAGCACCTGTCAAATCTGAGACATCAGGTTTTTTGACAGAGGGCCCACTGGACTTTCCTATCAAGAGAGCCTTTATGAGTAAACCGTGGAAATCTCTCTCAGACAAAAAGGAAACAGAGCTCATCAGATTCTGCAGACCCTTGACTTCGAGGGCATGCTGTCTCCAATGAAAGGCTTTTGATCACAATGCTTTTTTATTCAGATTTGACTTCACATTATGGCTAATCAATACCTTGCAACAGTCTAAGTCCCCAGTTAGATGCACATCTCACAGTCAGGCAGGGAGACCTACTAATTGAGAAAAAGTCAGAGACCCAGGTACCATCGCCCTCAGGCCATAGTCTTGCCTCAGCTCAATCCTTTTTCCTATTCCTGCCTCTCTTATCATGGTACCCTAGAAATAGTGGAAATAAAATTTAGAGACATGACAGGCATGGAAAAGCAGGATCAATTCCTGTCACTTGCCACCAATGTTTACTGCCTTCCCAGGTCTTCAGAGGGTGTTTTTCTTTCATAGCTTAGGGGAACTTAACCTTTTATAAATAGGAAGATGGTACCTTCATGAATTTTAAATTGTTTGATTTTTCTAGGCCTGAGATTATCTCGACTTTTCCAAAATGACTCTCTTTTCAAAATCTCATTTATCTATATAGGATCAGAAATAGAAATTGGAAGGTTTTTTTTTATCATATCTTCAATTTTTTGCCATGTCCACTTCAAAAAATTACCTTTCTCTATCATCTCTATAATTTTTCACCAGCCAGCCTATGCATAATACAAATTTATTTTGTGGTTAAAAAACAAGTAAGTAAGAATATGTGCATACAAATATATATATTTTTATAATCAGCAAGATAACTGCAAAAGTAGAACATGGGATGTTCTCATTTAGGGGCATTAGCAAGAGACCTGAGCAGTTCTAGAAGGATTTCAGTCTAGGTTGTCCCACCCAGTAGCTGACTAAGGGGCTGTACTCACTGGAATATCATGAGGGAAGTGGAAGTGTTCAGTCCTGTGATTATATTAAAAAAATGAAGTTCTTGGATTTATTTTTCTCCTGTCTTCATTTGATGGTTTTCTTTCTATCTACCTAGCTCCTACCACAGCCAACTTCAGGAAGAAAAAGCACATTTTTAAACCTGTTATTGAAAACTCTGGTAAACCAACCGCTGGAGGGAGTCACAGATTAGGGAGTTGCTGTAACTACCAGCTGCTGCTGGGTTTTACTTTGGGAACCACATCATGTCTGTCCTGTGTGAAATGAGATTTCCAAGATGTCTCTCTGCAAGCATTAGTACATGGTGATATGGACTGAAATGGATTTCCAAATAGGCCAGAATTTTCTTCAGCAAGTAGAGAGATGCTAGATGCTACCCACCTCATCCTCTCTTCCATCACATCTAGTGTGATTGTGGCTCTGAATGGATATTTCAGTGGTAATTTGTGAAGTTGTAGTAAACACAGAGAGAGACAAGGAACGGGTTGAGAATAGGTAGCAGATCTGGGAGAGAGATGAAAAAAAAAAGGAAAACTAAAGAAAAAAAAAAAAAAAAAAAGAAACAGAAACAGAAAATGAGGTGAAAAAGACAAAGACCAAATCAAAGATGCTATGAAAAGGAGAAACAGCATTTAGTTTTCACTCTGTTCACTATTTTTCTTTATAACCTCATTCAAAAGCTCCTATTTGCTGTTTCCTGTTCCTCATGATATTCTCCACTTGTATCCATGAGCTGTTTTTCCAGAACAAATGTCTCAGAAGGTCAGCTTGGACTGCTGCTTTTCAAATAAAAAAAAAACACACACGCAGTAAAAAGGAATCTGCCATACAAATGTATTTACTTGAAAGTTCAATCATCGATATGAATTATAAAAAATGGCTTAAACTTGGTTGAATGAAAATATATCAGCAAATATATATACACATTGTCCTATCTCTGACATGACTGTTTTTATAAAAACCTTTTTTGTTTTCTTGAGTTCACATTTTCCATTCTTTTTGGAAGTTAATTTATAGCTTCCTTGTTTTTTAATCTTTCAGGAAGAATGACAGAAAGATAAGTTGCATTCTCCTACCATAGTGAGCAATTACTTAAAATCATACAAAATACAATAAAAGACACAATAAAGGAAAATTCTTGGAGGCATAGAATTCAGCCACTGGCAACCCAATTTGCAGTCCTTTCTTGGAAAAAATTGAAATTGCATCAGTATAGACAAAAGGGCATGGGTGCCAGGAAGATGGTGGGGACCAAAGCAGTCTGAGAAGAACAGTGACTTTATGAAGGATCCTTATTGAGGGATTTATTAAGTCTCTGCACCTTCTCAGGCACCTAGAAAAGAAAAGGTTCTAGAAAAGTCCTCAAAATTATGCTGAAGTTTTACTTTATGTGTCTTGATCTTTTGGTAGTGGCTTTTCACAGACTGCCAACAAGAGGTATCCTAACAATAAAATCTATAATACTCACGAGTCATGTTTCTGTAGGACTGGCATACTTTCATCTACCAGTCACCTATTTTCCCCTAAAGAATGAAAGCGTGTCTAGCCTGTACTCAAGGAGAAGCCGCAGAGTGCATTTTCTTTAATTCCCTCCATTATTTCACTGTTAGCTGAGGAGAACTGTTTGGCAGGGTGTTAAGTGTCTGAAAGTACTGGCAAAAAGCTTATTGTCAGCCAGGCTGAAATCCGGCCAAATAGTCCTCCTCTTTTCCTCCCAGCTCCCACTTTTTGTTGACTGCCTTGTGTGTGCTATTTTATACCTGTATCTTCTCTGTATGATCACATTAATTACATTCCATTCTTTCCACTTTGATATCTCATTAAAATCTTATAAATGATCATGCAGTGACCTTGAAGGACATGCATAATACATGAAAGTAAACCTGCAGTAAAATGTATTCTTTCACTCCTGACTGGCTACATCCCACATTTCTTTTTCCTATCCCCAATGACCCCAATATAGGGAGTTACGCTAGCTGAGCCAAGGTATGCAGTAGTGTGCAAATCCACTAACTCCATTAGTTTTCCCTACTGATGACAGCTGCAATATGTTAATGGCTTATGTTTGGATGTGATGGCCCTGCTACTACTTAGGGCACTATGCTAATTACCATAAGATGGTGACAACAGGTGCAAGTGTCACTTCATATCACCATCATGTGTATGAGAAAAATAGCTAGCAGCACCAAAAGCAACTCAAGAAAATGTAAACTTTAGTCAGCAGCCTGTGATTCTCTGAAGAACTATTCTTTAAAGCGTATGATTAAAGGATTTACAGACAGATATTGTTGCTTTTTCTGCAAGTACAGTAATTTTGAATTCATAGGGATGTCTTCATAAGCTATTTAAAGTTACGTTTCAACAACATGCACATATGTGGCAGTTCAGGCAAAATGCAGAAGGCCTGTTTTTATGAAGGTTTCCTTACTGAATAAAAGTTTTACCAAACCACATTTGCTGCAGTGAATACATATTGAAACAGACGTGATTTCCAGCTGAGTGAAATCACTGCTTCTCTTTGGCCTTGTGCTCTTAACATAGCTCTGTTCTATTGTCTGATTTGCTTATGCATACATATACTTGTCCTCTTTCCTCTTTGTCAGGGTTTGGTACATCCCTTTTCTCGATAGCAAGCATTTTACTCAAGTCCTGTGGTAGCCCTCCAGCAAGCTGAGCCAGCAAGATAGTTATCAATTTGCCCTTAACATAGTCGTACTATTATAAGAGAAATTTAATGCAAGGCATGAGGACATACCTGAATTACAAACTGTTAGAAACAAGCAAGCAAAAAAATAACCTTTGGAAACAACTTTATGTGAAGTAATGAACAGTTATTAAATTGTGCTGACTATTATTGGAGTAAAAATGTTTTTTACAGTATTATTTTTACTGTTGTTACAAATGTTTGTAACTACAGGAGCCTTCTGAAAGTGAAGATAAAACCTTAAAACACAGCTCAATAACAGATTTCTCAATAAAAGAAGTTGGTCCTGAGCAGCATTGTACTGACTACTCTCACAACACTCATAGCCATAATAGGCACATTAAAGAAAATGCAGATTTTTTCTTCAGAAGTGCAAGCGTAAAGCTAAAACGTAAGCTATATTTTAAAATAAAATTCCAAAAATAAAAATGTTATATTTTAAAATAAAATCTAAAATCCAAAACTATTTGCAGAAAAAAAATCAATTTTACAAAGGTAAAAAAAAGAGAAACCCGACTAGCCTTGAAGCTGAAAACCAGCACAATTTTTTTGTCCAACTTTGAGAATTTCTTGATGCTGCCTCATGTCACTATGGTTGAGTTGCTTTGAGGTCCCTCTACATTTACACAGCTGAGAGTCACTAGGTGCATACCTCAAATGATGCTTTGCATGATTCCCCTGCTTTATCATTTCTATAAGGAATTTGGCACGCAATAGGGAAAGAATTTTCTCCAGGAAATCACAGTGAATCAAGTTAAATAGGAGCTACAGATCTTGTGAGGTCACATTTTCATCATAGAATCATAGAATCATAGAAAGGCCTGGGTTGAAAAGGTCCATAATGATCATCTAATTTCAACCTCCCTGCTATGTCCAGGGTCGCCAACCACCAGACCAGGCTGCCCAGAGCCACATCCAGCCTGGCCTTGAATGCCTCCAGGGATGGGGCATCCACAGCCTCCTTGGGCAACCTGTTCCAGTGCATCACCACCCTCTGAGTGAAAAAATTCCTCCTAATATCTAACCTAAACCTCCCCTGTCTCAGTTTAAAACCATTCCCTCTTGTTCTATCACTATCTACTCTCGTAAACAGCCATTCCCTTTCTGTTTATACGCTCCCTTCAAGTAATGGAAGGCCACAATGAGGTCTCCCCAGAGCCTTCTCTTCTCCAAGCTAGCCAAGCCCTGATCCCTCAATCTTTCCTCATAGGAGAGGTGCTCCAGCCTTTTGATCATCTTAGTGGCCCTCCTCTGGACCCATTCCAAGAGCTTCATCTGTCCTTCCTGTACTGGGGCCCCAGGCCTGGGTGCAGTGCTCCAGATGGAGCCTCACAAGAGCTGAGTAGAGAGGGACTATCACCTCCCTCTTCCTGCTGGCCACCCTTTGTTTTTTCAATGCAGCCAGAACACAGTTGGCCTTCTGGGCTGTGAGTGCACACTGCTGACTCATGTCCAGCTTCTCGTCCACCAGGACCGCCAAGTCCTTCTCCACAGGGCTGCTCTCAAGGAGATCTTCCCCCAGTTTGTATAAACACTTGGGATTGCCCTATCCAAGGCCTTACTGAACCTTGTTAGGCTCACGTGGGCCGACTTCTCCAGGTCCCTCTGGATGGCTTCCCTTCCTTCCAATGTATCAACTGCTCAGCTTGATGTCATCTACAAACTTGCTGAGGCAAAAAAAAAGTCAATAAAAATAACAGTTTTTTTCAGCGTAAGAATTATTTTCCTTATTAAGAGTATTGTTCTTCACCTTAGCTGAACCTTTCTTCAAGTTTTGTGAGAATTTTGTTGTTATTTTTTATTATTATGGCTGTTTGGTGTTTTTTTATTGTCTTTTTTATTTCTTTTTCTTTTTTTTTCTGTTTTTTGATATTGCTGTTTTTAAACCACCAAGAAGGGTTTTTGGACAAAACTGCAGTTTTATATGTGATCTCAGAGATGAACTTCGCCATGCCTAGATTATCATAACAACATATTCCAATCAATATTTCATTAACAAAGAGTAATATTGCTGAAGAATTTACTGAATCTAAAACATAAAGAAAAAGGCCAATGGTGGGTAGCAATTCTGAGAAAATAGGGTTGAGATTGCTTTAAAACTTGTTCCTTATTTATACTCCATGCTTTTTACTGATTTTAAGGCAGCAATAGCTATGATGACATTGATCTCTCGCATAGCCAAGGTTACAGATTCTGCAAGTATTTCTAATGAATCTAGGTGATCAGCTTGACCTATTTCAGTTGAAATGCTTTCATGACATTTTTTTAAATGTAGCAGCAATCATAGATAAATAAAGATTAGAGACAGGTCAATAGAGAACAAGGTATCACATATCAGTTTCCAAAGATGATCCTTAAAAATGGAGCAGTAAATGAAAAAGCAAAAAAATTATCATCTGCCTTTTCTCACAGAAGCTTTCCAATCATATTGCAGTTCTCAAGATGTGTAAAAGAAGTTCTACAGAATGCAAGTTCATCTTGAGCATAAACAGAAAAGATCAATATTCAATTCACCTGTCTAGCCAGTGTCACACAGTTATAAGTACAGCTTTATCCAACCTGTGCTTGCATTATCTCTATCCCCCCGACTGCACCACCATGTTTTACTTCATAGCTTTACACTGATTGCATATCAGAGCATTTTGATTGTGTTTATTGCTCCTTGTTGTTCAAATCTCTCATTTGGGAATGCAAATGTGGATTTGTTATCTTGTACTAGAAAGTCCCAACTCTTGCCTACATACACATGGCAGAAGAGGTATGTGTATTAAGATGTACTGTTCCTATGTAGAATTAAGACAAGTGCTACAAGCAAATCCCTATATGTTCTACAGGTATTTATACCCCAATACAATAATTAACAAGGAATTTTCAGTGAAAAGTTTCTGTTATCAGTGCAATTTTACCTACATCTGAATTGCCAGAGGTTGTCGAGGGATTCATACTGCTAATAAACATTTCTACCTGCTGAAATAAAACACATTAGAGAGAAAAGAAAAAAAGAAAAAAAAAAAAGTGGAGCTGAATAGTGAGTATATAAAGGAATGACTGCCTCCTGAATAAAACAACTTGCCAGATACCCATGTCACCATGTATGACCTAATTGCTGCATACATGTGCATTCATTTTCTTATTTACTGAATATTTTCTGAACCTACTTGTGCATTTTCTGATTTCCTCCCTTTGCAGCCAGGAAGCCATGGTGCTGTGTTGCTCCTGGTGACACTGAATGTGATTAAGGGAACTTCCTTAATGCATAAGCTTCACTGTGCAAACTGTTATAGACTCAGTAGTACTACTGCAAGCAATAATGATTTTTCAGGTGAAAAAGATTTTCTGAGACTGTTTTCTATTCTTCGTATTTGTTACTGTAAGCTGGTGTTATCAGGAATGTGATTTGAAAACATAAGAGAAATAGCGCAAGGCCTTCGCTTGTATGGGACAGGGAAGGTTTGTGCACAAATTCTATGCTCTCAGAAGAACACTGTAAAAACTTAAACATCTATCCCAAAGATGTTGAAACCCAGAAGTGAAACCCACTCCCTTATGGAATGTTACCATGGTCATGCTAGTATGAAACTCCCAACCCGTATTCCTTCAGCCCTCCAGTTACAGCCAGTAAGACCGGTCCTGAAGGCCAACTTTCACTTGGTTTAACCACACAAGCAACAACTCTGAAACTAGTAAGACCATCTATGAAAAAAGAGGATCCTTAAACATTTCTTAGGACAGATGTTTGCTGTATTCCATTGTGGAAGCACATAACAGTAATGGGAACATACTATTTCTTGATTTCTTGATAAATCACATTCATTCCTTTAAGCCTGACAACATTCACTACCATTTTTAGTAATGGTTTCCATTTCATTTGCTACCTGTTCCAGATCTGCATTCTGTGAGGAAATTCTTTATTCACACATGAAATATTTTGTGTAATGTGATAGCTAGCATCTCTTCTTGCTGTTCTAATGAACCTTTAACTTCTGCTATTTTTTAATTCACAACTAGCAACCTCCTCCTCCCCAAAGCAGACAAATAAAAATGTTGTTAGTGTCATTCTGCTTAAGCACATTGTTTCTCTTACATTTCCCCTGTTGAGATCTAGCCTGAATGATTTGTAACCACAGCCCCTCCAACTGTTTCTTAAAAAATTCCCATTTTTCTGCACTAGGTTTCCTACACAGTTGTGAGATCTTGCATCATTTCCATCAAGATCATTCAGTTACTCTTACTTAAAGTGAAGGTGTAAGTAATTCATATTGTGACAAATGCTGAAAGCATGTTTATCTTTCAGAAAAACATGCCTATTTATACAGTTATCTCTGTCAGAACTCTGTCAGAACAGTATTTTTATTTTTTTACTAAATTTCTACTGAGCCAAAACTCATTATAATTCTTCCCCTTAATTTCTTTTTTGTATTGTGAATTTGTGATCCCTAAACCAGCCCTGCTCTTTTTATTAAGATGGGCTAATTTCCCAGCTCTGGGTGCCAAGAGCCTCTGATCATGAAGCTCAGTCAATAAACTGACTTCAGTAAGTAAGCAATTATGCATTGCCTCTGGAAACATGCTTCCCACCTTACAGGTTTTGCATACTTGTTATCCCAGTAAGTATCTGTGAAATTAAAATCCCTCATGATCAAAGTTTCCATTTTTTCATAAGTATCTCTTAGCTGTAAACATGTTGTTTGTTGCAGTTATTCTAAAACACAATTTACAAGTGTCTACAGTCACCACTGTAACTTGTTTCTTTTAATCAAGCAGCTATGTACGAGAAAACTGAAACACTATTTTGCATACACACAGTTAAAATATACAAGCCATAAACAATAACACTTCTGAGCGTAACAAAATTTAAATGACTAATCTATAAAAAGCCAAAGAAGGACCAAGCACCAGTTCCTCATGTTATTTACTTGAATGCCAACTCAATTACCATCTGCAAAGTCTTTCTGTTAGGGACAGGGCAGGTAAGGAGTTAAGAATAACAAAATAATTTTTGTAGCTTAATTGAATATCCAAATCTGACACACACCAAAAAAAAAAAAAAAAAAAAAAAAGAAGTGAGCAGTCTTTACTTAACAAATACATATGTATTTGAAGATGATATTTGAAAAAAGTGGTTTCAACTTTTGCACCCCTGCCTGTGTTCCAGTGCGGGCTGGTCTGGTGCCTGTTGGCAATCCTGCCCATAGCAGGGGGGGTTGAAACTAGATAATCTTTGAGGTCCTTTTCAACCCAGGTCATTCTATCATTCTGTTAATCTATTCTATGATTCTGTGATTTTAATCTCCCAAACATCTAAGCATGAAGCAAAAAGTAATGCTTTTGTTGAAGCATTACCTTTTCTCTCTATTTTCTTTTTTTTTAATATTCTTATTTATTTATTAATTTATTTATTCTGTGAACATAAAATTAGGACACTGAAATTGCAGAAAGTTATTTATAGTGGAGAAATATATACCAGAATATTTGAAATTTCTACCTGAGCAAGTGTTGGCGGTTGCCTCATTTTGAATGTTTGTCACCTACTCTATGCCACAGTGAGGCTTCAGGAAGCTACAAAGTAGGCCTAGATGTTAATTGAATAGACAGGTAAAATGATTATTTGCATTTTTCTCTAATCTTTTTTCTCCCACACTCTCCCTGCTATTTTCTTACTTGATTGCTGCAGAAAACATCGTCATCCTACTTACAGTTCGGGCCCATAAACAAGTCTTCAGCTTGGATCTCTGCCTAGGTACTGTCATCAAAACTACTATAATTGAGATTTTGTTTTTAAACAGCCAAAGTCTTTCCTGCCCACTTTCACAGTGAAGTGTTTTAACAATTCATATCTCAATTATTATACTTTTTAATCTCTGTCTGATAAACATAACCTCTCCCCATTGAAAGTCTTGGTGCAGACAGCATACTACCTGTTTTTTTGACCACATTTGACTTGTTGTATAAGATCACTGTACCATTCACATCAGTTTTAGAACTTCATCTTTTTACCAAGAGGATCCCTCACCTGGAGCACCAGATACCAAGTCAAATTCTCAGAGTACCTTCGCCAGCTTCCCATGATACTTAAAAGATCCAACTTAGAAGATCCAATACTCCTGCAAAAGTGAATTTCCATCTGTTCTAAAAATCCCTCCCTGAAGTTCTCTCTGGCTGCATACAACCCTTGGGAATGATGCAATTATTAGATCATAGAATCATCATAGAATGGCCTGGGTTGAAAAGGACAACAATGATCATCTAGTTTCAACCCCGCTGCTATGTCCAAGGTCGCCAGCCACCAGACCAGGCTGCCCAGAGCCACATCCAGCCTGGCCTTGAATGCCTCCAGGGATGGAGCATCCACAACCTCCTTGGGCAACCTGTTCCAGTGCGTCACCACTCTGAGTGAAAAAATTCCTCCCAATATCTAACTTAAATCTCCCCTGTCTCAGTTTAAAATCATTCCCTCTTGTCCCATCATTATCAACCCATGTAAACAGTCATTCTCTCAGTCTGTGTAGACAGTCGTTTAGATCGCCACACTGCAACTGTGCTCTCTGTTTTTTAATCTGTACCCTCCTTAAGCTCTACCTTAAGCTCTAACTGTAAGTTGTTTGGTCAAATCTTTTTTTGTGTTCCTCTGGCCAAAGAGCATGGGCACTGTGTACCAATGGTAAGCAGCTCAGCAATGGATTATCAGGAAAGGGGTTCAGTTTAGCTAAACTTAAATGTGTCCCTATGTGACATTCATCTGCACTGCTGTTATGATCAATAAAACCTAGTCCACACCATCAGGGATCATTCAGCTGCTGAAACACAGTTGTCTAGCAGATTTGTGGATGCCCTAATGCATTTCAGTCTTCCACAGCAGGCTAGCAGATATGGCACAGGACCTTTGGGAAACCCACACCCCCTGGACTTAGCAGCTAGAGGCTATGCAGGGCGCTCTCCAAAGTCTCATATTACATTATACACTTATGTTTAAGCAACACTATTGAGCCTGCAGTGAGCATGAGAGTAGCTGAAATACCTAGATAGTATATACACAACTGCATTTAAATATCTGACTCTGGAGCTAAATCTCACCTTTGATAACTACCGCTGTTTAAGCATATGTTCATATATCCTCTTCTCAAGCTGTTTTGTGGGGAGAAAAAAAGAAGCTGGAGATAGTAGTTTATCTTTTCTATTAATCAAAACACAGCAGCCTTTCTTCAAATTCAAAGTTACTGCGAACTCACACATCTGTTTTACTGCAAGTATCTCTACTACATATGCAACAACCATTATTTTCATGGTAGATGTCCCCAAAAGGTAATAGTTTATCAATCTGATACTCACCAGATGGAAGAAGCTTCTGTAATTGGTGACTGATCTGGGGGAAAGACTGCCAGTCACTCTGCTCCATTTCCTCCTCTGCTTATTGTAGAAGATAGCTTTTTCAGACAACGTGCCTCGCAGTTCACAAAGCTGCATTATCACCACCACTGAAATGATCAAAAAGACTTTGCACTTGTCTCACTGCAGTTATTTTCATGAAATTTGGAAACAAAGAAAAAGAGAGATGAAAGCTTCTGTGAAAGCATCTTTGAAAAGCATTTAACTTAAATAAGCCTGTCCATATTTTTTGCCAAAGGAAAAAAAGTGCAAACCCTTTAAAGCCAAAATCTTTGAACCAGTCTCTGAAGAACAATCAGGTAAAGCTGTTGAAATCTTGATGCAATAACGAAGGAACACACACATGAAAAATGGGTTAGTTTTGCCATCCCAGGAACCTTCTTTCGAGTCTGTGGTCAAATAATCTTCCTTGTATATTTCCTTGTTGTGTATCTTATACTAGTTTGTTAAAGACTTCTTTGTTGGATTTTTCTTAATTGTGTATTGAACTAGAGATGGTGACTCAAAACCAGGAAAATGGAGGATATAAAGGGGGGGAGGAGGGGGGGGGGGAGATGGAGGGGGGTATTGGGGAATAATTTAGTCCAGTAAAAGCTGAAAGGAACTGGAGACATTTTGATTCTAGTAAGAAGGGAAGCAGAACTGACAAGGAGGGGCATGTAAGCACATACTAATAATTATTGCATTAAAGTAAATGTCCATTCTGCCCCCTCAGGAAATCGAAGAGTATAAATGGCAGAAAATAAAAAATGAAATCAAGATGAGGAGTCAAAATCCCTCATAAAGATTCAATGTAAGGACTGGCTTCAGAACATGGAAACACTTTGAGACATAGATCTGTGAATAGCCTGGTGGGAAGCAGTTCATTTCCTCCATAAAATAAAATTAGAGAGAGGGGACAAGAGAGATTCACTTTTTTTTTTCCAGACTATATGGCCTCTTGAGAGCCAAGTAATATCTACTGGTTAGTTTTGCACCAAGTTTGCAATCCCTTTGGCACATTAACAGTACACTAGGTGCCATACTAAAAGAAGAATGCATCTGCCGCATTATGTGGCTACTTGCTATCCTGGAGCAACTCACAGAGATACTATTAAGCAACAGTGATTAATCTCTTCACAGCAAGATTCCCCACAGTGAGAGCTAAGCTAGAGGCTGAAGAAATATGGAGATTTTTTTTTCCACATTATTTTGCTGTGCACCACTATAAGGTTTCTTCTCAGGTCTTTCAGCTCCCATTAAACATGTTTCTTGGGACTTCAAAAAGCTTGAATAAATCAAGTTTGTTCTGTGAATATTTTAACCTTCCATCAACCTTCCAATTTTTATTTTTTCTTGCCTCATAACCTTAGAAAATTTTTGAGAGAAAATATGAGAAATATACCATTTGCATCTTTTTTCTTCACCCACTCTTCTCTGTTTTAACATAAAGTGATCTTAGCAAAATTAGTTTAGTCTTGGCCCTTGTATGCAAAGTGTATTACATACACTCTACATTATGTGGAAACCAATAACTATCTTCTGTACTATACAGTACTAACTCTCTCAAGGAGATGAACTCATTCAAGTAGCAGTGTGTTTCATCTGTGGATTAGTTTAGGTGAAAACACATACTTATCCTGGCTGGTTTCATTTTTTGCCTCTGATACTGACATTAGCATTTTTACTTTGTGTACCAAGGGAGTTTGCTGGCTGTTCTGAAAGAAACATTTTAATATCTACTACGTATTCTGTTCCCATTGAGTTATTGAAAATATGAATTAACACCACCGAAATCAAAAAATGTTTGCAAGTATAAAACTGACATGAATCAGCTCAGAAACAAACTTTGTCTGAAAGCTCTGAAGTAATATTCTGAAGTAATACTTAGCCAGAAGTAATATTTAAATGGCATCAAGATTAAGGAATTTATTCTGACATTTTTATACTCACATTGTTTCTGTACTGCTCATTATAGGGTGAATATACAACTAGAGAGAAACAGTGTACTGAACACACTATCTTTTAAATTTTCTTTTCTTGGGTTTTGCCCCAGTGTCACAATCTAAGGATATTATTGTAGAGTACACCCCATACCAGAATGTGTTTCACTACTTCCAATGGAACAAAAAATGGAACAAAAACAACAGCAAAGACATGGTAAATGTGATATATAAAGCCTACATCCTAGACTATATGTTGCTTTGTAGTATTTGAGAAGAGATAAGGCCTTTAGCTCAGTGCCATTGCAGGCATAACACAATGGTGAAATTTTCATCTTGGAAATTTTTATCAATACGTGTCAGTTATGCACTTTATAATTATGACCATATACTCTATCATAAAACAACTTCTGAAACCAGATTGGTTAGGAATCATTGAAATGTACAACCAGTGTTTGCAGTTATGAAGCAAACACAAATGTGTGCTATGGATTTATGAATGTCGTTTGCTTTCTGGGTGGAGCCACAGAAGAAGTAGTGCATAAGGGGAGCTTATAGACTCTTTTACAATGTGGATGCAAAGTCCTAGAACAGTTCTTTCCTTATGCTTGCATGATACATGCCTAGGACTTGCAGCCAGTGTGAACTTCATCACCAGGAAATCACAGACAGTGTAGATCTGTGATCCAAAAATCATGACACTCCACAGCAGTCCCAGTCCTTCCATCTGTGCATTGCACTGATCAGTACAGTAGGCACATACTTTCTGTCCTCTTTCATATGGTGATGAGGGGCAGTTGAGGGCCTCGTCTGTGCTGCTGCTCTGTATACATCTGAGTTTGGAAATGACAAAATGAAAAGCTGAACAATGTCTTCGGAAGGAGTGAGACAAGTTTGAAGTAAAAAGCTTGATCTGACAAGTACAAATCTGATAGCTAAAACTACTGTATCACTTCAGCACTGAAAGAGCAGGGGAGAAGCAGAGGGAGAAAGAACTTCTGCATCTCTGTAGTTTATCTGGTGCTCAGGAGATCAGATCTCCCTTTCAGTTTGACCTAGTTTGCTCAATCCTATTTAGAGAGCAGCAGGACAACACCAGATTTCAAATTACACAACATTTTAAAGCATCCATAAATAGATGCCTTAAAAAGTTGTTGCGTGAATAGAGCACACCTTCCTCAGCGTAGACTGCAGCTGAACAACAACTGTTCCTTACCTCAGCAGCATTCTTTTCCAGTTAAGTCACTTAAGTATCTGTATTATGTTTCCAGCTCTGTGGCTTCTGCTGTATTTTCCTGAGATGCTCCAGTAAAGACCAAACAGCCACATTTTCTCTGTTGTGTTGCACTTAAGAATCTAGAAACAATCTTTAAAAACTGCTTCATTGTAACAGATGAAAAAGTTAATTAAAAAAAAAAAAAAAAAGTAGACAAGTGTCCAATACATTACTGTAAGCATTTAGGATGAAGAGACAACTCCCAAAATGAAGACAGTCTCAAAAACATATAAAAGCTACATATTTAGTTACAATCAGCACTTAAACTTTCTCCCAGAGTACATTAGAACCTTGGTAAATGCTGAGAGGTGCTGCTGTTTGACTGAGGGAGATGTACACAGCTTGAGAAATATTGGAGTATTATCATTGCTCCCAGAATTGAAAATACTGAATTTACATTTCACTGTAATCCATTCATTGGTTTATAGACCTCCAGTTCTCCAGGGAGCACCACATATTCAGATGGCCTCCCTGGATGCTGGATTTTGCATTTGAATCTCTGATTTAGCTGAAAGATGTATTAAGAAACCTCATGTAGCCAGACAGTTCCCTATTGACTACACATCTGAGGAGGCTCAGGAGCACAAGTTATTCCAGCAAGGATATGGAATAAATTATGCTCAGTAATTTGCCTCTAGATCAGCCTTTCTCCACACAGTGGAATAATGTATTCATCTGGACAAGACGAGCAGGCCACATTTCAGAGAGTGTTTTATGCAGAGTATACATCTTGCAAGAGAACAGAACAGATCAAATATTTGGCATAAGACTTGCTTTTGCAGTCCCTCAAGAAAACAGTACTTCAGTTTGTGGAGACTACACTATCAGCTGGAAAATTTGTTTTTTTTTTTATGCAACTGTGTGACACTCATACTTGGATTAACCATCACTTTGAATAAACTTTCTAAAGGACTTTGACTTTGAAGATCAACCCCATGTTATCTAAGATAGCAATGGTATTCATATCTCAAGAGGTGATCTGTGATGGGTAAGCCACAAAGACTTTGACAGTTAGGTTTAGGTAGACATGAACTGACAGCTATGGGTAAGTGTCTGAATTCTAAAACATGTTGTTTGCTTATCTCTTTTCTTTTTGCTCCTCCTTCACAGTAAAATTTTAATCTTTTTATCTGAGTGATTTGCTACCTGAATGATAGGTCTGGGTTTTCCCAGTTCAGCAATGGCCCAAAGTAGGGACTGCAAATGTCCCAGATATCTCTCAGAGGCAATTCGAAGTGTCCCTGAAATCTTGTTATGTTTAAGAGCTAGAAGGCTCCAACACTACACACTGGATTCTGCAAATTCAAAAATCCTGGATAAAGAAGTTAAATAAGCAGATTTCCCGAGCCTTTCACAAACTGCAGCCTTAAGTCCGGAGATTCAGTTTATTTTGACAAAAAGTAATTTGCACCCCAGCTAGTGCCAATAAACATTAACACAAAGAGGCATTCTGATTCCTATAGAGAAATAAAAAATCATGTATTCCAACAACATGTCAGATGATGAGAAAATTAGTTCAGTTAAAGTTTCCTTTCTGCTGAAAACTTTCTCAGCCTGCAAAGTTTCACCCTTTAGCAATGCTGAATTGCCTGCCTATGTTTCCAGGTTGCCTCCCACACAATGTCAAAATACTGCAAACAATGCTATTACTACAGCATTTCTGGCAGCACCCAATCCACAAAACGCTTGAAATGTGGTGCAAAATCTTGTTCACTTGGCATGAGACTAGCTGCCCTCTCTCAGGACTTCTCTAACCATATGTTCACATCACTCCTGCTGACATTGGTGGGAATTGTTATGAACCCAGAGGAGAAGCCCATTAAAACAAGCACTACTGAATAGGTGATAATATATGCCCCAGTCAGAAAAAGAGGAATTTAGCTTATTTCTCTGCATAAGGCATTGGAAACTACTTGGATAGAAGAGTACTAAAAAAAAAAATCTATTACTGGGCACTTATCTACTTCTTGGAAATGAATGAACTTTTGCCATAGCTGATGCAGAACTATTTCTGTAAAACACTGAATTTAGAACCAACTTCATCAGACAGAATTACAGAATGGCTGGGATTGGAAAGGACTCTGGAAGTCATCTGACCCAACCCCCCACTCAAGCAGGGCCACTTAGAGCAGGATGACCAGGCCCAGGTCCAGGTAGCTTTTGAAAATCTCCAAGAAGGAGATTCCACAACCTCTTTGGGTAGCCTCTACCAATGCTCCATCACTTGCATAGCACAGAAATGCTTCCTGTGTTCAGCAGGAACCTCTTCCACTATAGTTTGTGCCCACTGCCTCTTGTCCTGGTTACTGGACACCACTGAAAAGAGCCTGGCTCCAACATCTGCACATTCCCTTCAGGTATTTATGCACTCAAGGTGAGCTGCCCCTTCTCCAAACTGAACAGTCACAGCTCTCTCATCTTCTCCTCACAAGAGAGGTGCCCCAGTCCACTGATCATCTTGGTTGTCCTCCATTGGATTCTCTACAGTATGTCCCTGTCAAAACCCTCTGAAAAAACACAACTAAATAAAAATTACCCTCTGTGACCTCTGTAGTTATGGGGCAGGGGGATACTCCAGGAAAGCTCAGAATATTTAGAACCTAAAATGACAACAAAAAAAAATCACAAAAATTTGGATAGAAATGTTCATAACTTCTGGAGCACTTTGTATTTTCTGGAGATTGTAATTGAGTTTACTTTTTTTGTGTACTTGGAAACATTGGTAATGTTTCACAGGTGGGAAATCCATATTTTTTTAAAGATTTCAAAACTGTTTTTGTGATTTCATTAGGCAAATTTATAATAATTCCCTATGCATTATCTTTACACGTATATGTTTGATTTATCAGAACTAGAAGATGTTTCTCATAATTATTTGCATATCTGAATAGACTTCAACATTATACTTAATATCTGATAATTTATACATCCATCAGCTGGGTTAGATAGTACTTCATCATATTTGGATCTGAAAATAATGGGTGAAACATGGGATTTCTTTTTATTTATATTGAGAACAGTCAGCTTTTCTACATCTTCATTCTTTCATCTGCTGAAAATTAACAGGAACAATATGAAGCACAATATAAAAATAACTATGTTGTTTTGTACTGCAAAGAAAGCAAAATGAAATCTAGAAGTATTTCATTTTTACTCAGTCTAAACAATTCATTTTTCCGTATTTTATGGAATATATGTCTATCCGCTTTACAAACACAAAACAGAGAAGTTTAAAGAATAATTAAGTTGATTAGACAGTAACATCTTTTTGTGACCAATGAATTACAATCATAGAATTGTAGAATTATAGTGTCAAAAATGGGTTGGGTTGGAAGGAACCTCAAAGATCATCTAGTTCCAACCCCTCTGCCTTGGGCTGGTTGCCACCCACCAGATCAGGCTGCCCACAGCACCATGCAGCGTGGCCTTGAACACCTGCAGGGATGGGGCATCCACAGGTTCTCTGGGTAGCCCTTTCGAGCACCTTTCCACACACTGAGTACAAAATTTCCCCCTCACATTTAATCTAAATCTATTTATTTAAATTATTAAATTTGAAATTATTCCCCATGTTTAACTGCTATCAGACCATGTAAAAAGTCTGCCTCCCTCCTGATTGTATAAGCTCCTTTCATGTATTGAAAGGCCTCAGAGACTCCTCCAGGCTGAAAAAACCCAGCTCCCTCACTGTCTTTGCAAGAGAGGTGCTCCAGTCCTCTGATCATCTTCATGGCTCTCTTCATCTTTCTTGTGCCGGGGGCCCCAGGCCTGGATGCAGTACCTCAGGTAGGGTCTTACAAAGACAGAGCACAGGGGGACAATCACCTCTTTTGCCTTGCTGGCCACCGCTCTTTCGATGCAGCCCAAGATACAGTTGGCCTTCTGGGCTGCAAGTGCACGCTGCTGGCTCACATCCAGCTTTTCATCCACCAGAACACCCGAGTCCTTCTCAGCTGTTGTCAATGAGCTCTTCTCCCAGTCTGTATTCATACCTGGAATTGCCTTGACAAGAGAAACACCTTGCACTTGGCCTCATTAAACTTCTTTAAGTTCACATCGGCTCACTTCTCAAGCTTGTCCAGGTCCACTTGGATGACATCTCTTCCTTCTGTAGTATAAACTGCGCCACTCAGCTTAGTGTCATCCACAAACTTGCTGAGGGTACGCTCAATGCCACTGTCTATGTGGTTGATAAAGATGTTAAAGAGCATAAGAAATCATGTTTTGGCCCATTGTATGTATTAAGTTTTGTAAAACTGTAAATTATTTTTCCTGAAAATTCTCTCATATGTTGATCTCAGTACAGTTGAAAATGTAAAGTAGCTGAACAATAGTACAGGAAGGCATTCCTTTCTATCTAGACTGGAATGGAGAACTGAGCAGGGCACATATAAGCTAAAAGAAAAGATGGAAACACTGCAATCGTTAGGTAGCATAGGGCAAAGGAATTACTTAAAGAGGAAGTGTTTAAACTTGGAAAATGTTGATATTTCTTTTTAAAGTTCTTCATTCTCACTAGTTAAAAATTTTGCCATATCTCTTGTTAATAAATATTAACTTTTGGGACTGAAAATATAATTTGGATATGGATTTGTGTTTTGGATTTGTCTGACTTCAGGTTCTTTCAACATTCTCCTTAGTCAACTGATAGGACAGAGTTCCTTGATTTTTCTTTCAATTTTAAAATAAATTTCTAGTCTGCCAATGTACATAGATCCTCTCCAACCCCCCACCGGCCCCTTTATGGTTTTTTAGATGCTTCTGGAGTAGAGAAAGGGGGTTCAGCTTGCAGTTTTGGAAAAGCTTCTGTCCCTTAGGACAGGTTGTCCTCGCTCCTTTTTTCTCTTTGCCCAGATACCGTGCTGCTTTGTTTTGACTTCTCAGACATCACCTCATTGCTCAGTCAGCCATAATTGTATCATCTGGGCTCACAGCTATACTCCAGCATTCTTTCAATCTCATTCTCTTTCCACAGGTAATTCCAGCTCTCCAGTGCTAATTGTTCAGGTATTGCTTCACTGTATTTGTATCTTCTCTCCTGAGCTTCCACTCCTATTGTCCAGCCGAACTCTTTAGCAACATATTTTTGTTCAGGCAATTTCCTCTCAAATTTAGTACATTGTCAGTCTCTCAATTACAATTTTTTCATCTTGCTAGCTTCATATCTCCCTACTTGAACAAAGACCACTAAGCTCCTAAATAATAACAGGTAATAAAGTCTGATTAATCAAACTCTGACAATAGAAAATGATATATTTCTATTTATTACTTACTGAGACATTTTATAACATGGTACTGTCTCTGAGCAGTGATAATTGCTAATAATTTTAAATAGTATACTTCTCCAAAATTTCAATATTCAAAAATATCATTTTTAATGCTACAGTTTAACAAAAGTGTTCTGTTTGCAAATGTTCTTTATCAAGATATACAGTTTCTCCCACTCAGGGATTTGTATCTGCTAGATGTTCAGCAGTAAAACTGCTGGGACTACAGAAGTGCCATTTAGCTGGAAGAAATGAAATGTTGAGTATGCAAATGGATCACGGATGCTCATTTGTTCTGAGCCTTGCAGGAAACATGTCTATATGGAATACTGTACAGGCTCAGAGATGACCCAGAATGTTACATTTTCTTATCTGTGAAAGTTAAGATGTCACCAAGCATCACGGAACTTAGAGAGATAGTAGCAGAACACGGAAAACGAATGAAAATGCTCTGTCTTCACAATTCTTTTTTTTAATATATTTTTTTATATTTTTTATAGCAACCTGTAGCTATGGAAATGCATACATATTTTCTCAGTGGTCAGCCATGAGTCTTGTAAAGCTGTCAGAGTCTTTTAAAGCATGGAAGGAATTGGAGTAGTAGAAGTGTAGGTGTTATTTCCCTCTCTCTTCTAAGGCTTGTAGATTTTCAATCTGACTTATTCAAAACAAGTATCTGGGGAATAAAAAGCACTGTTAACATTAATTTAAAAATAGTTGTAACAGTATTTCAGATGCTAGGTATTCATCTAAGTCTCACGGTAATTTTAGGTGTTCAATATCTAATATATACTAATGAATACTGATATGAGCACAAACTAAACGCAGTGTTTTGGTACTTGAAGAACCAAATATTTCTGTTTACAGATAGAAATCCTGTAATTCATTAAAAAAGAATTTTATTTGCTTTTGAAACTGCATATCATATGCAGAGTTCTGTAATCACAACATAGACTGCTATTTACGGATCAGTAGGTACAGTCAAGAACAGGGTCCTGTGAAAACAGTTGAATTTAACCAACTGAATTTATTTGAATATTTTTGAAGTTACTGACACTTTTCTGGGCCTTGTTCTCTTGCCCATCTCCCTTGAGATTTGATGGTCACAGACCTATCTGAAAATCAAGAGAAATTTTCAGCTAATGCTAACTATTCTAGGGAAAGAAGATAGGTAAAAAGAATGGAAAAAATGGTTGATGTAGGGTCACTAAGGCTGCTGAACAGACACAGTGGTCAGATATAGCCAATGAAAATCACGTGACTGAGACACACTGTGCCTTACTATTTGGAATTAATTAAAATTATTAAAAACCATCTGTCCTTTTGATAGCTATAACAAATTCACTTTGGAATGCAGTGCCTTGACGTGACAAAACAAAAATCTCTTAATCTCTTTAAAATACATAAGCACTTCAAGCTTTGGGAATATTATGTAAACCGTTTATTTCTCTAAATATCTTATTTTGAACAGGAGACTCAGAATATCAGACAGAAAACCATTTGTTTGTTCCACTTGTAAGTAACAACATACAATCAAATACTCAGTAAATATAACAGTTCTTAAAATGTAGACTAGAAAGCTTCTGAGGAAGTGTTATTGGAGTTGCAGAGTAGTCTTGGTTATCTGAAGATGTGTCTTCACACAACAGTAGAGTGGTATTCACTGGTATTGCTGTGTAAGCTAAGGACGGACAAGCCAATATCTCATCTGAAAAAACATGTAGATTCCTCAGATCCTAGCTGAGAAATATTGCTAGGCTGATTAACATCTTGGATGCATAGAGAATACTTTCATTCTCTGTGCTATGATCGCACCAGTACTTATCTTCACCTTGATTAAAGTCATACATAAGGTCATTTTTCCTTGAAGATATAATTTGACTTATAGAGTAAGAAAGTTTTTTTATAATTTTCTTATGCAAATGTTTCCTCTACCAGCGTAGGGAAATTGCAGTGAATTCTTCAATGTTTGTGGACAAATTATCTGACAATTTCCCTGGAGGCAAAAGGACACTAAAGAAAGAGCATTGCTGTGTGGCATGTACAATAGAGTGACCAGCCTTTCCTCTCTTTTCTCCATTCCACTGTTATTCTGCTTCTTTTAGCCTTATTTACTCTTTACCATGCACAATTTTTCCTAATTCAACTTATTTAGGCCTTTCAGCATCCCAGATAACTAAGGTTACTATCAAATATAAGTCTAAGTAACATAAGTCTATGTTACTGTAGACATGCCAGACAAGAAATCAGAAGCAAACTTAAATATGCTTCCCTACTTATGGTCCCTTAAGTTTGATGATCAGCATCAGATCTGCATTGCTGATGGTTTTTTCTTGCTAAGACTCAGCCTGATAAAAGCCATGCTGGAAAGAAGTCACAATAACTTTGTGTGAAGGGAGGATTCATTTAGATTCATTTGCTTTTCTGAGAAAATGCAAGTCAGTACATTGTGTGTTCCAGCAATTTGTGTCAGCCTTAGTAATATATACTACTATTAAATTCTGCAAGCATTTAACAAGAACTAACAATGAACTTGCAAAAAGTTACTGGTCTTGTAATCATTCTTTTATTTATGTATGTATTTGTAGTGTTACTAATTTTGCCAATATGCTTTAAGGTTCCAGGACTCGTTCAGTTCTCATACTTGTTTTAATCCTAACAGAGCAACAGCATGTTGATATAATCCCAAATACCCAAGAGGAGAAACTGCAGAAAGGGAGGGAAGCTCACAAATATCCTGTGTAATATATCAGAGCTATCTTAATTATTATTATTATGCACTGTTTCTATTAGTGACATGCTATGCCTGCATGGTCCCAAAGGCAGCTTCTGTATAAGCAGCTGAAATTTCATATCCTGTTACCTGTGGCTGCCTTGTAATTTTCTTGGTTCAGAGTGGCAGAGCCATTAACATAGCTCAGCCTCTAAATCAGCAGAATATATATACACAGACTTAATGTTGAACATATCTAGAGACTTGTTTAGATCCTCTGACCAATTAAGAATTGCACAGAACTCATTTGTTAGGTCAATCACCTGCTGAAGTGCTTTGCTAAATTGGGGTCTAGGAGCCTAAAAAGATGTGTTAAGAACAAATTTTTCAAAGTAAGAGGAGGGAAATAACATGAGAAATAGTTCCATGTGTAATACAAGAATTAAAGCTATAGCCTCTTGCAGAATTTCCTGTACCCCTGCATTCTTAGGACCAATCCTGACATCCATCCCACCATATCAATTGGTGGCCCGTTTCACTTTTTCAAGCTTTCCAGCTCAGTTTCCCTACTAGCTTCTCACACCCCCACCGCGGCGCTCTTTCACACACACACCCACCACCACCTCCAGCTGTTCCCTGTGCTCCTGCCAGGAGGAAGGCCTTGCTGCTTGGTGTGATGCTCAGAGTAATGGCTGTGCTAACTGGCCAGCATTCATGCACACCAACTGGCCAGACAGCAGCCTCACTGAATATGTTACCCCTGAATTCAGATTGATGCTTTTCTTTCAGAGGACTTTAATTTGATTCTTTCTCCTGCATAGATCACATTCCTTCCCATAAGCTACCTACGAGTGTGTCACTACTGCTTGTTAAATGTCTACCACTGAACCAATAAATAACACAGCAACAGTAAGAACAACATAGAGGACTTAACAGGACTGAAAGACTACTGGACTTAGGATGCCATACAAACACGCCAGTTTAAAACTTTGCTTATAGAATCTATTTCTTAGTTACTTCAGAGAAAATTACATGATTATTGTTCATTTGGATGTGACAATAGTGAGACTGAATAAAACATGACAGTGATTCAGTGGATAAATACTCTCTCACTGAAAACCATCTAGAAAAGTTGCCTTGGAGACTTAGTGAGATGAATTCAGCCTGATTCTCTATAGGACTCCTGACTCCGCTCAGTTTTAGTGCACTGAAATTAATCACTGAAATTAACCACTGACATCTGCCTACTACATCCATAGGTGCATCAATCTTGATTGTTTCCTCCTCACTTGTTATTATGTGAAGACTGACTCCTAGAATATTGTACTACCATTTGCACTGGCAGTCAGTTAGCTCTCTTTGCAAAAATCAGGCATAAAGCACATTCCAAGTGTTCTGAAATGTACTTTTAAGTATAAATATGTATATTAATATCCCGTCTCAAGTGAAAAAGTATCTTCAAGAGATTCCTGGAGGATATGTTAAAACTGAAATGGTTGTAACAGAAAAGGATTAATATGAAAAAAAAATCTATGTAAATAGATGCTGAGGCTGAATTTACTACGCGTGTCCAGAAATTGAAGAACAAGTCTAAAACTGCTATCCTGATAGATTTTATATATTATGTTTTATAATAAAAGAAATTTTAATAATTCCAGTGAATGGAAAGAAAAATGCTTACATTTGCTGTGCAGTTTGTGATACAAACTATCGGAAGTAATGAAGCAGTGCAGTTTATATCGTACTCTAGGGCTGATACTACCGTCAGCACAGCAATTGAACTGACCAGGAACTTGTTCTAGTACTAAGATAGCACATGTCCTGTAGGAACTAAGTCTGTATCACTTGAAAAGGAAGAGGGTAAACAAGCTTTCCTCATCTGTCTGTCCCCTAGGATCTAGCAAAGGAATTTTGAAACTTAAGGAAACAAACCTTACCTTTCCGCAGCTCACTATCATCATCAAAGACCAGATAAGATGGCTACTTTCAGTTTCTAAAGTTGAATAGCTACCAAAGGCTTAATAATATGCCTTCCCCTGCACCTTTTTTTTGCTACTTTCTTCCACCTTGGTGCCTTTGGCTCCTCTCTTCCCGTTCAAGTCTCATTATGCCACTCTTTCCCTGTCTCACTACCAACATATGCATTATCCATTCTTTTTCATGAACAGTATACCATCTCTCCTGTCAAGCTCCACTGCAAATTCATCCTTTCCACCTTGATCCCTTCCCAATCACTCAACTCTAGCTTAGCTGAATCCCAGGCCTACATTCTGATGACTTTTTATCACTTTTAACTCAAAACTCTCTCTTTTTCTGCTTTTACTTTTGTTTCTGACAGAGTTTTTCTGTTCTTCCAAAAAAGCACAGGGAACACAAGTCATGACCTTCCTTTCTCACCTTTGTATGCATCTCCATTTTCCTTCTCCTTTTACAGATCTTGCACTATTTTCCATCACAAACACTGACATTTCTCCTTTGCTCTCTCCTCCAAACTCATCTACGTGCCATAGTGAACCATCTTTTCACACCATTTGCTTCCACACACAGCCTCTCTTTCTCTCTTCAACCTCACCTCCAACTCTACTTTTCTCTCACTATACAAGATGCTTTATCTGCTTAGAAACTTTTACTTTTGAACTTCAAGTACAGCCTTAACTCCCTTCTTCATTTAGTTTTAAATTCATCAACTATTTTGTTTACAATAATCTTTAATACTCTTCCTCTCCAGACCATACATTCTCTAATACAGGTCTTTACACATTCATCATCTTTTATCCCTGCCCTTTTCTTTACATGAGATTTTGAACTGTCTCTTCCTGATATTGTCTTCTACCAGTCTTTCTTTCTATTCATGCTTTGGTCCCATCCTTTATTAATCCATACCAAATTTCTTCTCTGTGCAAGAAGGAGTTACAAAATGACTCCTCCTTAATACTCATATTATTCATAAAAGAAAATGAACTGCAAATATTTGAAGATTACACCACGGTTTTAGTGCACAAGAAAGTCTGCTTCGTGTATTTCTATCTGGGGATTTCTAACTACTCAAGTTAAAGAGGGCTAAGCAAAGCCTCAGTTATCTTCTAGAAAAACAAAACAAAATAAGACAAAACAACAAACAAACAAACAAAGCCAAACAAAAACAACAACAACAACAAAAATATCTCTCTAACAGCACTTTTCTGGATGTCTGGATCAGATTTTCACCTTCATTTCTGTAAATGAGGCACATCATAAAAATCAGGCTTTTGATAGAAGATAGATATTGTAGGCCATCTCTCATCCAGATTGTGTCAAATGTCTAAGATTTATGTCAAAGTATTTTCATGCGGAATTTTTCTGTGTCCTCTCATTCAGCTACTGCCTTCATACACACACTGCACGCACACAGAATTCCTGCATTATGTTCTATCTAGATTACTGCAACTCTCTTTTCTGCGTCATTGCTGAATACTATTGCATCATAATTGAATTGCTGTTGCAAAGACCATATCCTTTCTCAGTGCTTTCATAACATTTTCTTTTCCTCTCACATCTTCTCATTTGCTACAGTAGATGTTATCAACCTTTAAAAACACTCTTCACTCTTTCCATACTCTAGAATTATATTAAATTTTGTACTGATTATTGGACCGTCATGCACAACTAGTATTCAGGATTTGTTGCCTTCTTGTTTCATTCTTAAACAAATATCTGAAGTTTTGCTCAATTGGCCCTTCATAATTACTTTAACATCTATAAGTCTTTCTCTACTAATTTTCCTCTCCAGGATTCCACTCTTTCTTGTGATGCCTGCAGAAAAAGCTTGACAACATCTTTTATCATTTTATTACTGGAACTATCACAGTGCTGTTAAAAATAACCACTGCGCTGGTAAGCATAGCATAATCATCTCTCAGTTATCCTCCTTCTATGCCCATCTATCTGTAAGTATACACATTTTCTTGTCTTATGGTTAAATAGTATGTTCTTTAGGGCAGAGTCTTACTGTCTCCTCTGTGTTTGCACACTGCTTAATACAACGATGTCCTGGTTCATGACTCCTAGGTGGACAAGTAAATAATAATGATAATATCTCCATTCTTCCACCTACAGAGCTCACCCACTGAGCTGATGGCCTAAATGAAACCCAGGGTGATTAATAATGCATCCTTTTACTGACTCTTACACGTTATTATTCTTGTCACCTGTCAGGATCCACTTTGAGGGAAATCTGTTGTTTTCTGATGAAAAAGAGAGTAAAAAAGTGGCAATTTCTTTTGCCCACTTCTTCAGGAAAAAAAAAAATAATTAAAAATAGATGAATCATAGTGGCAATCTTGAAAGAATTAACCCCCCCTTCGAGAGGGTAGTTCTAGAAGGTGTCAGAATTTTGAAGAGTTGTCACAACAGTCCTGGACATTATGTTTGTAATATAACTTTCAGTCTTATTCTTGTGCTAATTAGTGTTTGTTATTGTATGGACATTTGCCCACTGAAAACTAGACTGCAAGACCATCAACCCCTTTCACATAGGCCACTGAACCGTAAGTAGATGATAATGAATTTTGGTTCCTACCAACCTGGACCAGATTTGAAGCAATGACCTAGAGGTGAGAAACTCTACATCTCATTACCATTCCCCTGAGTAAAACAGTTCTCAAATCACAGGATGAAAAGATAGAGGGGAAAACCAAGCCTTCCTGGTGTGAGTTAAAGGTCCACATGAACTTTGAATTTCAAAGCACTGTCTCAATCATTAATTTAATTCAGCTTAAGTAGACTTTAAACACTTTAATTTATACAACCAGGAAACTCAGTAGTCAAAATAAAGAGATATAAAAACAATATTTAAAAGAATGGAAAGGTAGTTACTTCCTATTCCCATTCACCCATCCCCCTACTGTTTTCCTTTGTCACAACAAGCCTGATGAGGGAGATCGGATTAAATACGATTGCCTACTCTTCTGCCTGGCTGACAGCTCACCTACAGTGCTTTCAAAAATAAATGTTATGGCTGTATTTGTATAAGCTTCAAACACGTATTTGACCTTTTAATATTTTATTTGGTTTTATTGATTTTTACTTTAATTCTTTAAAGTTTTCGTAGCTGAAGAAAGTTGCCAGCATAGTGAGCTATACAAGTGGACCAGTTTGCAAATGGATGCTTGTAAGATCTTGAGAAGTGAGATGATGCAATAAATTACATGGATAGATTGGTGAAGAATGAATGAACTTTTCAGGTTTTACCAAGTGGGTCTTGTGAAAATAAGATCTCTGTCAAAAGATTGCAGACTGACGTAGTAGAAATAGCAGTTAAAGAAAAAACGTAACGTAATCAATTTCATTCTCACTAAACTTTAAACCTTTTGCTGTAATTCTTTATGTAAAAATCTATTTTTTTCTTGACCGTTAATACTGATAATTATATCTATATTTCTTAAGAATATTATGAGTTGCCATTTCTGCATAGTAGCAGATTGAATTTATTCACCTTACGGATATATTATTATCACAGATAATAACTGCAGCATGATAATTATCATTAATTATTCATTTGGATTAAGAGGCAAATAGGCTTGCATTCAAGGGTCTTCCAGAGCAGTGTTCATTGTTCCAGGGCCCTGTGTGCCAGTGTGACTAATTCATACTCTTTTCAGTGCCACTGTTGACATCTGACCGGTCCCATATGTATTTATTTCAAAATATTATAAAAAGAATAAGTGCATCATTTCAGGACATAACCACTAAAATAGACATATGGTTCTTTTCTGCCCTCTCAGTGAGAATATGCAATTCTCTATTAGAAGATGCGTTCATGGAGTATCATTTCAATAGATCTGCGTGTATGCCCTATCTTTGCATTCCTGTGTCATCCTATTTAAGCTTATATAAGCCAATATATTTACATAATAGCTTTTAGCACAAATAATAATGTGCGAAGCTGTACACTTTGTTGTTCACTGAGCATAGTGTTTAGTCAAACTGATTTCAATGTGTTCTGAAGCAGAACTAGGTTTAATGTACAAGCATCTTTCCAGTGCAGTGTTAGGAAAATCCAAGGGAAAGGAAAAAATAAGCTAGAAGCGGGGTATGGCTGATGAAAAAGGGACAATAAATAATATAAATGCTAATTCCTTTATGTGGCTTTCACCCATTACTTATTAGCAAGCCCTTCTCTCCCTCTCATTCCCTCTCTAATCTTTGCTTCATATCTAAAAAAATGTCTTGAAGGTAGTAACACGATCATCTGAGGACCAACATGACAGCTCCAATATGCACAGAGTGATAAATGTCAGTCTGGCTTTCATAGCTCTGAGGCTGCACTTATATATGCCCTCTGTGACTTATCATCTTTTCTTCCACAGATGATTCCTTTTTATTGTTAATATGTCAGCATGGATCCAGTGCTGTTCAATATGAATTGTTCTGTAATAGTCTGAAACGCTGCTTCTCTAACTTCCATTTTAGCTTGTTCCACTATTTCTGCGCTTAATTTTAAGGTCACGTCCTTAATGTTCATGAACAAAGGCATCAGTATCCATTTGGAGCAGCATGCATTTTATTGGATAAGAAGACAGAACAAGAAAAGATGGAAAGATGCAGACACAGTAGAAGGAAGTAGTGTTATCAAAACTGTTAAAATATGTCAGTTAGAGACTATACATTTGAACAATATAAAACCAGACAATTAAGAAGGATATTATCATAGCACTAACTGTAATCCCTTCTTGCACACAGAGACATCAACAGCATGTTGTTGACAGAGAGAAACAATTAAGCAGGACAAAAAAATGGTAGCACGCTACAGAAATAAACAGTGTATTTATAGTTATCTCCCTCAAAATACATATCTAGAATTAAGTATCTATAAAGGAAGAGAAAAGGCAGCAGAACTTCACAGCCTGCCTATATTAAGTCCTCTGGATAATGACACATTCACTGTACAACTGGCTGATAACACAGGCAAAATCATCCAACTAGACTTTAAAATAAGGGTGGCAGAGAGGTGGCATGCCAGGATTTGAAATGGAAGCAGAGCTGGAGGATTGAGATAGGATGATTGGAGTGAAGGGTTCTCTACTAACAGGAGAGAGGAAAAGAATGATTTGCTCAGACTAGAAAGGGTAATATAAGCTGGCTAAAGGCTAAAAGATGTGCAGAAATTCAGCATTTATCTTTTGTATTGTGGAAGCCTGAACAGACCAGCAACTGGCAACACTGTGAATGGTGTTGAGGAAAGAAGATATTCCTCAAACCTTTCAAGGGCAAAGTATGTGACCCTGTCAACACAGCACACAACATCTTTGTCTTCATTTTGAAGAGACACAGATCTGATGGACGGACCACTCAGTGGAAAGGGATTTGACTGACTGGTCACACTCAAAGAGTTCTGGTCAACAGCTTGACATCCAAGTCATGGAAACGAGCAATGAGTAGTGTTCTTAAGGGATCCGTATTGAGACTGGTATTGTTTGGCATCTTTGTTGGTGTCATGACAGTGAGATTGAGTGCATCCTCAGGAAGTTTATTAGTGACACCAAGCTGTGTGGTACAGTCAGCGCACTGGAGGGAAAGGATTTTATCAAGAAGGACCTTGACAAGCTTGCGAGGTTGGCACATGCAAACCTTGTAAAGATCAAGAAGGCCAGATGCAAGATCCTGCATCTGAGTCAAGATAATCCCAGAGCATGAATACAGGTTGACAATGAATGGATTGAGAGCAGCCCTAAGGGGAAAGACTTGGGGCTGTTGGTGGATGGGGATGAAATGATCAGTGGACTGGAGCATCTATTAGGAGAGGCTGAGAGAGCTGGAATTAATCACACTGGAAATGTGAGGACTCAAGGGGGATCTTATCAATGCGTATAAATACCTGAAGAGAAGGTTCAGGGAAGACCTTCTAGCAGCCTTTCAGCACTGGAAGGAGGCTTGCAAAAAAGATTGGGAGATACGTTTTATTGGAAAATGTAGTGATAGGACAGAGGGTAATTGTTTTAAATTAAAAGAGGAAAGCTTTAGATTAGGCATTAGAAAGAAATTATTATCTATCAAGAGGCACAGGAACAGGTTTTCCAGATAAGTTCTGAATGTTCCTCCCCAGATGTGTTCAAAATAAGACTGGATGCGGCTTTTTGCAGCCTAATCTAGCTGAAGATGTCCCTATCCATGACAGGACGTTGCAACTAGATGATCTTTAAGGTCCCTTTCAACTCAAATTATTCTGTGATTCACAAGTCTTGGTGCTGCAGATGAATCCATCTTTGTATTTTAACAGATTAACAAGTGAAAAAAGTTACGTAGAGCAACAAAGAAAGTGAAGGATCTGGAGGGCAAGATGGATGGGGAGTGGCTGAGGTCCCTCGGTTTGTTCAGCCTGGGGCAGAGGAGCTGAGGGGAGGCCTGATGGCAGCCACAGCTCCTCACATAGAGTGGAGGGTTGCACTGAGCTCTGCTCTGTGTGACAGCAACAGGGCCCAAGAGGATGGCATGGAGCTGCATCAGGGAAGGGGTAGGATGTGTATAGGGAAAGGTTCTGCACCAGAGGGTGTTCAGGTGCAGGCTCCTCAGGGCAGTGGTCATGGCACAGAAGTATTTGGACAGTGCTCTCAGACATAGTGCTTAATTTTGAATAGTCTGGTGTAGAGCCAGGAATCGGACTTGAGGATTCTTGTTGGTCTCTTCCACCTAAGGATATTCTATGCTATACATCAGAATATACACTGCATCACATGAAATAGCAGATAAATGGTAAGTGGTACTGGAAGATAAATTCCATTTTTCAAGCGAAGGGGAGAGAAGCTCCATGCATCTCTCATTATTATGATATTCAGAGTTTATTTCCAAACATTTATTTATTTAAATCAACATAATAGAGGTAAATTGATTTTTACTTGGTGATAAGCCTTTTTTGGAGTCAGAAGTAATGCTTCTAGGCCGGATAACAAAAACAGTACAAAAGTATTTAGAATTAACCATACATTGCAATATGGTACAGCAAAAACAGAAACACGGTGTTGGCAAAAATTATGGTGATGCTGAAGTTTTAGATTTGTTTCATTTCAAATTGTGATACTGAATACCTACCAGTTCCAGGAAAAAATGAATGTTTTTTCCTGAAGTTTCCTACTCTGTTGATCTCCTAGTTGTTCTGCATTTTTCAGTATTCACCCAGATTTGTACATATTTACTTCATAGGGGTCTATTAAGTAGCATGGTGCTTTGTTCTTTCCCTTTGTGTTAATATCAGTGGCTATTCAAGATGAAGGCCGTGGTACAACCAGCACTGATCACAGTGGAGTATGCAAAACTAAATCTCAATGTGAGCTCGCAATACAAAGATATAGGAACAGAAACTTATCAGCTGTTAAACAAGTTGAAAAATCTTCCAAATATTATCTGTTACTATTTGCTTTCAAATGCCCACCAGCTAGTCTTTGTTGAAGAACAAGACTCCTGGAGAGCCCTACTGGAGAACTAATTAATTTTTATTAGCATTATTTACTTATTTTTAAACCTCTTACAAAAATGGGTAAAATTGTCTCTTTTACTCTACCTTCCTCGTAGGTAAAATAGTTTATGATTAGAAAAGAAAGATTTTTCAAGTTGATAATTAAAAAACAGATTATTTCACTCCTTAAAAGAACAAGCAGCAAAACTGAAGTTTTTAAGGGAAGCAGCTCATATTCTTAATTAGCGAGTTTTAAATTAAGTTTTATATAATCAATTATTTTGTCATCTGTTAGAACATCAGAGCCTTTTACTCTGGGCTTATGAGAAGTCTGGTAGTACTACTAGGTAACCTTCCTCAAAACAAAAGTGATTTTATTTTAAAGGCTGGCATAAATGTCATAATTACATACAGTATTTGTAGGAGAAAACAAAGTAGATCAAAGAGAGTGACAGAGAAAAGACAAACAGCCACAGCAACAGAGATTTCATGCTCAGAAAAGGAGCCAAAATAAATTATATTTGATCTCTGCTAACACTTTTATAATTTCATCAGGAATAATCTCTAGATCTTATGCATTACTTCTAATCCTCCTCAGGTACCAGGCTGTCTGTAAAAGTCTCTTTTTCTATGTGATGCTGTCATGCTTCTGCTCTGCTACTGCAGTGCTGAACATGTTGCAGGCAAATGCACTCTTGATCTTCTAGAGGATAATTTTAGTTATATCTAAACTGGCAGGACACGACTGAGCTAGAATAGATGAATAGCAAACTGGGCGTGACTGGAGGTAACTGCATCTGGAATTTTCCACATAGTCAAACATAGACCAAAGAATGGTAGCCAAAAGCTGATCATCTCCCTAACTTACAAGTACTGACATTTTGAGAGACAACGTACACAAGACAACACATTATAGTGTTATTATATTTCTCCCTGCATTTTCTAATCAAGCCCATTAGAACAGTCTGCTTGAATCTTTGGGTGTTTTTTGTTGTTTTTTTTTTTCTTTCCCTGATTTATTTATGGAAGGATATTTTTACAGTCTAACCCAGTTAAGCTTGACAGCTTGTTTACAATAGGACCCAGAAGACACATTACTCTATGCACAACAATATAAATACATTTGAGATGCACACTTACACTCATAACATTTGTTAAACATCTGAAGTGCTCAGCGATCAGGTATCCAGAATGATCTAATTCACTATTTAAATATTATGAAGGTAAAAGACTTATTTAGTTTGCTGAGAATGACACATTAACATAATAATAATATATTTTAAGAAAACTGTATCACAGATAGTTTTTTAGACAGTTATAATAATCTGGTAGAAGACATTTAAATTTCATCAGAAAATCAGAATAATGTTTTATGTAAGATTTTTGATTTGGACATCCAGACTACCTCAAACTGAACTCAAGCTAGGTTATTGGTATTTTCCATAACTGAATCTATGTCTACTTCATAAATTAGCGTGGACAAACAGGAACCTAAAAATCACTTCCTCCTCTGGGGAAGATTGCATCAGACCTACCCCATTTGGTTCTCAGGTGTGGATACTCAGGAACAGTCCAAGAGATCCTCTGGTTTCCTTCTGTTCCAAGGATATCTGATGTGTGCACCCCACAACTGCTTCAAAATACAGTCCTAACCACTGAGAGATCTCAAGATCTCCCTTATGCCTGACAAAAGGACTGACAAAGACTGGCTCTCAGAGCAAGTAAAATTACATTGCTGATTACATATCACAAATAAATCTCAGACATTCTGCCCACCATCTGGAAGCTCTGTACAGATATAAGAATAGAATTTCATATATCTTTCTACCAAATTAAATTCTTTTTTAAAGCGATCTATAGATGTTGTTAGTAGTTTGTTTTGAATTACTCCATTTAAAGACTGCACTGTGCTGTTACAGGTGAATTATTAATCTGCTGCCATGCTCAGGGTATTAACACCAGGAAGCCCTAACAAGCACACAGTAGTAGCTCCAAAAAGCATTACTTTTCAGTTTTGTTTGCTGCTGCAGTAAAATGCAGTAGCAGTGGAATATCTTAAAGTTTTCTCTGTAATTTAAAAGGACCATCCATTGCTGGAACCCAGAGCTATGCTAGAAGTTCATTTTTTTTCCATCTGTGCAGCTTAAAACTTTAATTGTGAGATGGTTTTTTGAAGTCCTGTGGCATAATCTGTAAGTAAGTGAACTAAAGTCTAATGAGCATTTATATTTAACTTTAGAATCTATCTCTACCCCTGCAAAGTAATGGTTTCATTGCAGAGGATAAGCTAACATAAGCCATCTCCCAGACCTCCTTGTATTTCCTAATGAAACCTCAGCTCCTACACCTTTCCAGAAGACATAGCCTTCTCCACAAACTACTGTGTAGGTCTTCTGCTATTCCTGTTCCTGCTCAGTTCCTTTTTTTTCCTCATGCTTGACTGATATTTAATATAAATGAAGTAAAATGACTCCAAGGGATAGATGGTTTGTGGGTCAAGTGCACCATGCAAAACTTCCCTGGCCATTTTGACACAGTTCGCAGTACCGTAAATTTTTTGTGTTCATGTTCTGACAACATGCATGGAATTAAGCTATCCTGGGGAAACAAAAATATTTTAAAGAATAGATTTGCACACACATTACCTGAATAATGATGTAAGAGGAATTTCAGAGTAGCACAGCTTTGAAATTCAGGGCTTTATATTCTCATCCTATGAGGGAGAAATAAATAAATAGATAAATAAATAGATAATTAGATAAATAGATAAATAAATAGATAAATAAATTGGTGTGCCTTATGCTGAATCACTATGAATTCTGACTTTGATTTAAGAAAAAACAGAGTGCTTAAATAAATAGCAGCTGGATTAATGTATATTTGGAACGTCTGTAGGCATTTGTGAACTGCACAACGCAATGGAGGGGTTTTACAGAGTCTTAACCATTTGACATTTATCAGCATCCCAGACTAGTAGCAATAGGTCTTGTGCTATGTCAAGGCTGTTCCTGCCTGGTGATGCATAGCAACATTACAGCATTACATTGCCACAGCTGTCATGTTTTTCGTCCTAAAACTGTGCCTACCCAAGGATAGCTCAGGTATCTCTGCAAAGCATTACACTGCATAGTAGATGCATACCACAAGCCACTGGATTTGTATACGGTTGTGCATGAGCTTTTGTAAGACACAAATTTGGGTGCCTCCTAATACCCAAGGCCTGAAGAAATTTTGGTTATCTTGCATTATCAGAACATTCTTGGTGATCAATTCACAGTGTTTTAAAAGTTCATTAAAAAATTCATTGAATAATTAAGGAAATAGTGAACTCTTTGTGGCTATTTTATGAGCAGAAAGAAAGGTTAAATTCATGGGATAAATTATTCATTGTGAGTTATTCACTCAGCTTTAATAGTTTGCAATTCTATAAAGAGCTTTGCTTAAGAAATGCGCTATATAAATCAATCAATAGCATTAATAATATGCAGGAAGGATTTTCTCCTTTGTGATCTGTTTTTCAATAAATTGTGCCCCCATGACACTTCAAGTACCATCGTATGACCATTCCTCTACCCCCAGTGCCCCAGCCTGCCTATCACTGGGCCACAGCTGTGACATTCAGACACAAGGCTTCCTTCCAGCTCACGCCAGTACATTTTATAGTCCATCAGAGCTTGTAAAGACCTTGAGCCACTCCTTTATACATCTACTTTTCTAAGAATTCAAGCAAACCCAATTACACATGCATCTACACATACATGCTTTGTTACAACATGCTTCAAAGCACATTCAAATGTGAGCATCATCACACAGACTTCATGCACACCAGGTACCTTCTGTACCTGGCTCAATTTTAAAGACGTTGAGCCATCCTCTCATTTCACACACAGAGCCTGCTTCAGCTTGGGGAATGACATTCAGAAGAGATACGGCTGTGTCTGAACAAAGCTGCAGCAACACACACTTCTGGGAACAGAAGCTATGTTGAGAAAGCATCCAGGTGCTGAGCAGGCTTGCACAGCCTGTGCAGAAGTAGATGCAGTGCCAGCCTTCTGCACTCTAAATGGTCCCCATTCCAACTACATTGAAGTTAGTGTGAATGTATACACACATGCCAAACCACAGTGCCCTTAGTTACAAACTTAACTCCTCTTACGTTGGTGGCCTGTTTAGTGCTCTCGCACGATCCAGCTTTCGTTAATTTGCAGGTTCCTGATGCTACAGCTCTTGGAATGAATGTCAAAACTCCCACTAGCCTGCATGAGCAGAAGTCTAAGCACTTTTTAGTTCTGATACCCTTCAGATACAAACTGTTTGTATTTTTCACCTCCTTTGTCTTACCGGTCCAAACCTCCTTATATTACCAGATGCCTCTTTCTTGGCAGTCAGTCTCTTCCTTCCATTCTGAGCTCACCCAAAGCCATCAGTGTTTACAATATCTCTCTGGTAGAATGAAGGAATTACTGTATAGGTTTAGGAGTCCTGTCCCTAACTACCCCCAGCTGGCATGAACTTATTTGTGTTGGAATAATAATAATAATAATTTTAATCATGTAATCATGTTGCCATCTGCCTTCTTACATCTTATTGGTCAACATACTTATTCTTCCCCCAACATAAACTGGCTAAGTTAAAAACTTTTTCTTCAGTTGGGTGAAAATGTTAATGTATCAATAAATCCTTCAAAAAAAAAAAAAAAAAAAAAAAAAAAAAAGAAAAAAAAAAGACATTATTTATATTCTTTAAAGAATAATTCTACATTGAATTATGTTCAGCTTGAAATCTAACATGTATAGATTCTCCTGAAATATTTATTTGACTATAGGTGGGCTAAAAAGGTCCTTTTCAGTTTAAATTCATTTTTCCTTACTGTTTATAATTCAACCAATACTCAACAATTCAGATAAAAATGTTTAGACATTTCCTATGGTGCTCCTAATAAATCTCCCACAGAGATGTATACTTCCTGTGTTTTTAAGCCTGTTTGCTAATAATCATTATTTTGTTATCTAATATACTCAAGTGGGATGATTTTCAGTGGATTGTACTCTTATTTTCTGAGCATCCAGTCCTATATTTCTCAGTTATATTTGTAGAAGTGCTGAAGAGCATCCCTGCAACCAAACCATTAGGGATTTGTGTTCTGAATGTATAGATAACACTGTATAATGCCCAAGATCTGAATAAAGACTTGACATTAGTCACCTCACTGTGGACACCCAAACTATTGAACGAATGATTTAAGTAGCACTGAAGAATAAAGTTTAGATGAATTCATTGACGTATGGATATGTGAAAAAATGTAAATGAATTATTCACATAATTAACATCATTCATCCTAGACAATAAATGATGCAGATATCCTGTGGAAAAAATAGGTCATGTTTCTAAAGACTGTGCCATAAAGTGTCTCCACCAGAGGGGCAGATTTAGGTTTCATATACATAAACAATCTTGTGTTTCTCTGTTAAGTTTTTCAGTCTTAATATAACTCTTGGTCTGTAAAATTTGCATGTTAATACTAAACCAATCTTTTCCATTACTATTATTTTAAAATAAAATTATTGTTGTATTGAATCCTCTATTAGAGAAATATATTAAATATCCTGCTCTTTATCTGAGACTTCTATCAATCACACAGGCAGAAAATGCACTATATATTTTTTTAAAAGTATATACAGAAAGATTAGTCAGGTAGATGTATTGCTAGTGAGGAAACAAATCTGACCCCAGAGTGTCAGAGTTTAACCTTTCAAGTGTTATTCCTACTGAAATTTGTGAACACTACCACATACAGCAGTTTGGTACACATTTATATGTTTCCAGTGTCATACTTAGTTTTAATACTCCACAAAAAAAACAAAAAACAAACAAAAAAAAAGTGCTGAACCATATTTGGTATTTTAGTGTGCTCCTCAACTGTTTTGAGTTAAGAATGACAGATGCCCTCCTCTTCTAACTATAGAAGTTTTTTTTCAATCACAACATTTCCATTAAAAGATGAAGACCCAATCTCTAAGCCTGGCAACAACTTCTCCGCAGGATTAATTATTTTACAAATTCTGTAGCCCATTAGAGAAGTTTCTGATGGCCTCAGGACACAGGTATCTGGCCTTTATATGCGTTATTTTGCCAACCTCTTTTTCTTCTGTCTTTTTGTTGTGAAATAGAGAACACCATCTTACTTTGTATTTTCATAGAAGCATAGAATCACAAGGTTGGAAACGACCTACAAGATCATCTAGTCCAACCGTCTCCTCATCACCATTGCCACCACTAGCACTAAACCATGTCACGCAGCACGTTGTCCAGACACCTCTTGAACACTGCCAGGGACGGCGATTCCACCACCTCCCTGGGCTGGACATTTCAGTGCCTGACCACTCTCTGAGAGAAAAAGTTCTTCCTTATGTCTAATCTGAACCTTCTCTGATACAATTTGTGGCCATTACCCCGTGTCCTGCTTGTTGCCTGGGAGAAGAGGCCAGATCCCTCTTCACCACAAACTCCATTCAGGAAGTTGTACAGTGCAATGAGGTCTCCTCTGAGCCTCCTCTTCTCCAAACTGAACCATCCCAGCTCCCCCAGCCGCTTCTCATAAGACTTGTGCTCCAGACCCCTCACCAGTTTTGTTGCCCTTCTCTGGACATGCTCCAGGACCTCAACGTCTTTCCTGTAGCGAGGGGCCCAAAACTGCCATATTTGTTTGGTCTTTTTCTTTAAAACTTTTTCATTAAAATCATTAACTTACACTTTCAATACTATCTTCAGTGCATCCGTCATTTAAGCCATTCAGTGTCTAGATAAAGTTATGCATTACACACAATAGCATTTTTTGTAAAATGTCAAATATCTAAAGATATTATCTAAAAATATCTAAAGATCTTACCAAATATATTTCCTGAAAAATACAAAAGGTTAATGAAGACTGTATTTAAAAAGTGTATCTCTTCTTGGAAGACAGGATCATGTATTACTTTAGATAATAATAGTTTAAACTAGAAAAAAAACATATCAATATGGAAATTGGTAGCAGTGTAATGGAGAATATCACTGTCTATGCTGTTGATGTTCAATAATCTGTAGTCTACAAGATTGGCTTGAAAAAAAAGACATACCACAATTTTATCTGCTGTAATAATACCTAACTCTGAACCACAAAATATTTTCTTCACTTTCTTCTCTTTTTTGCATTTCAGGTATAAAATACATAATAAGTCTGAAATTAAGCCTATGGAGAAGCATGGGGCAAATTCTCAAATATTTCCTGTACTATTCAATATGTTGCCATATGCCAGAACTGAAGAAAATAAATGTTATCATAGCTGTGGTAAAATTGTTGTAGTAAAAATCCTGCTGTAATTCCCTCTGCTTTCAAAACAACCCAGATTCTACTCTAGATGCTGGCTTTAAGATAGATATGTCACAAAATCTTACTTAATTGGTTTTCTTGCATCAGAAGAGTACATAACTTTCCTGCCTTCACTTTTCTGAAAATTGGGCTGCTGTTTAAATTAGATGTTTTTGTTTGTGATACTAGGCAGCATTAAAGTATGCCTTAAAACATTATTTACTGGATTTTGACTTTAGAATTTTCCTATTCTTTTTTTCATCTGTTGTAAAGCACCTCACTCATCTAGATGTTTGCAACAGAAAGCAAATGGATAGATAGATAGGCAGATAAAATACAGAGATAGACAGACAGATAGATACATAGATTTTCTGTTATTTCAAATTAAATATATTTTAAACACAAACATGGACTTCTCAGACAATGTAAAATACATATATTGTTATCTTTATAGCTAAACTACACTTGTCAGAGATCATGGTTGTCAAACCTCAGAGCTCAGGATATTTTCATTCTCAGTTAAAGGTGTCAAGATCTCAGGCAAGTAGGCCACGTAAGAAGATTGTATGTGAAGATGTTTGTCTTTCCCTACATGATGTGATAGTGACTGTACTACTCATTCTGGATCCGAATCTAGATGCCTAAACTTAAGTGGTCTGAACATAGCTTTGAGCTACATTTGTTAATTTTCCCAATGTTATTTTCCAGGAGGTAGTTTGACTAAATACCTTTTAGGAGAGATGCAGAATCTACCTGTTTGAAAAACCTTGCCAGCCACAGTTAAAATTCTGTGTACAAACCGTTCTACAATTTTCCCCTGTTGAATATTTTCCATGAAATTTCTTGAGCTGTGGTAGAACATCATCATGCTCTACCACACGTGTAAAAAAATAAGTAAAAAAGTCAACTTCGATATCGCAACTTTGTTCTCTGACATTTTAAACTATCTTCTGCAATCAAATTCCTTATGTTTTGATCTGTTTGTTTTCGAAGGAATTCACCTAAGTCTAAAGATTTAATAACGAATTGTCAATATCTGAGTGAGCAACCTCTAGTTCTCCTTCAAGTTAGTGAAGAAATCAAGAGAAATACATGCTTTTAGAATGAGATCCTAATTCTAGTGATCTATATTGAGATGAGAGACAACTCCCATCTCTTAATTGATTCAGGAGTTTAAACAAGTTTTTTTTTTTTTTAATGTAGACATAACAAATACCTACAGTTGGTCATATAAGGGTCGACAATTTATTCTTTCCATAATTCTGGATGCACCTACATCTACCCCATAAAATAAATCTGCCTTGGGGTTTGTTCATCTTAAAAGCCAGGTTTCTATTTTTATAGCCATCAGAAAACAGTGTGGAGAGATTTGACATTTATTCCACCAAACTGGGATGAAAAGCCAAAGTACTTACTGACTTTGGTTTTTTTAATAATGCTATGTGACCCAATCTACGTGTGCTGGAACAGTCTTCCCAGGGCAGTGATCATGGCACCAAGCCTGAAGAGCTTGAGAACATTTGGACAAAGCTCTCAGATATATGATTTGGCTTTTGGGTGGTTCCATGTGGATCCAGGAAGTGGATTCTTTGTGAATCCCTTCCAACTCTGGATATTCGATGATTCTGTAATTATTTTTTTTTTCTCCAAACAGTGTAAAATTTTAAAATAATACTAGAAGTATTTTAACATAGCATAAAATTAAAACTTTTGACTTGAAAATCAAACAAGCAAACAAAAAAAAAAGAAATAAATCATGACAATATGATTCAGAAATCTGAAGGTAGATATCTGAAGCAGGACAGATGCATCTCACCTTAGATGTGATACACGGTATAGCAGACAAGTCACTATTCAGATGCATGATACAGTACCAGCTCTTCAGTTATATCTACAGTTCCATCCTAGACCAGGATCTGGAGTTTGCCAGCTGTGTCAGCTGTGTCTGGACCCTCCAGGCAGCGCATGGGGCATGGAAGCAATTCCGAGCCTGTGTCTGTGTCTCACGAGTCTCAAGAGATTTAATACAAAATTTTATCATGGGGCGAGCAATGATACAGGAGACACAGACTTTGGCTATGAAAACTGCTCACTGTAAGTATTTATGGCTGATAACAGTGACTCAGAGGAGAGAATATCTGAAGCTCCCAGAATACGGATGAATCCCATGATATCCACAGACCAGTCTGGTTGAATGTTCTCCGTAATTAGCCACCCTATAATTTTCTTCTAGGGGAAACCTCTCTTCATCCCACTCTATCCTTTTTCTTCTCTTTCGATTCCTGCTCTTTCTATCACATTACATCAATGTCATAGAAAGCTTCTCAGCTGCATGAGAATCAAAGCACAGAATTTGCACTTAGCCAAGTTAAAGCAATAGATGTGATTCAAATGTCTTTCTTCCTTAGATAAGTTGTTGCTTCTCGGATACCATTTGTTCTGGGAAGGCAAACACCACACTAGATTTAATTTAGAAAGGAATAATACTTAAAAAAAAAGAAACCACTTAAAAGAAAAAAAATCATTATAATTTTTGTTTCCATTCTGGAACCAAACAAGAGACTAAATAAGTTCCTGCCTAGTTCAAAGACACTCATCACTCCTTTTTATAGCATGATGATATTAATTCTGGAGCTGTTAATTAATACATTTTAAGGACAAATTTACTCACAATTACAGCAAATGTAGCACTGCCAATGCTCTGCCATTCCACTCTGTGTTCCCTTCACTCTTTGTACATCTATATTACTTTTTAGATTTAAAAAGATTTTCATTTTAATTTGATTTTTCAGATATCTGCTATTTTGTTGGTGGTTTTTTTTTTTTTTTCTGTTTTGTTTTCCATTACAAGCAGGTGTATAAGTGATTGGTTTACACAAATTTCAGAGGGTTCTTTTTTTAGATCATAGATCTATAGGGAATAGGTAGCTAATTTAAAACGTTTCACAGATTTGTGCTGAAGGATGCTCCATGAAAGAATGACACTACAAGTTACATTAAACAAGCAAACATTTGTTATGGGGACAGTAAAATTTACTTTTCACAAAAGGAGCCTACAGTAATAATGCATTCAATTCTATTTCCCAGAATGCTTCTTAAGTATGTTAATAAAGTCTTTATTGTGTCTGCTTATAAAAGTCGCCACCATTTCCCATTAGAAAGTCTCTGTTTATTCATCAAACATTTACTGACAGTGACTGCTGGGAGCAGGCTCGGATTTCCACTCCATTACACGTTTGTGGCATAAAACACATTAATTATAGATATATTACAATATTCAACTCATTGAGGAAAAATTAGATGATCAAGGCTCATTTTCCTTGACAATAAGCAAGTTAATGAAAATACTAATTACCTGATGATGAAGTGGAGCCTTCAGGATTGAACGCTTAGCATCTGCAGAAGAGCTCTGCGAATCTAGCACAGAATATTAAAGCCAGAAGCACTTAAGTCTAAAGGGTGGTTCATGAGGTCATCACATGCCCTTCATCACAGGACAGAGAGTAGTTAGTTCATAATACAAAGTTTTATGTGTCATGATAAAACACACAAGCACACTATTTAATTTTTTTTTTTTTTTTTTCAAGAAATAATGCTCTTTTGAATCAGTACATATGTTGCCTAGCCCAACTTTTTAAAGGAACTATGGGACTGAGCAATAATGAATTTTGGCATACAGAGATAGGACAAAATGGGATGAAGAGGAAGAAGGCACAGCCATAAGATTTCCTTTGTTTTCTTTGATTTCAGATAAAGTCATAGTCAAAACTAATAGCAGATTAAGTTTCATATTCCAGAGGTTCCGTCATTCATCTATCTAACTATATATTTATTTGTTTTTATAACAACCACTTCTACTTCACATTTATTTTTGACATTTTGCCAATACATCTATGTAATTACTGGGGCTGGGAGGTTCCTTTCACTTTGGATCAGATATCCAAATATATTCTGGAACTTTGTTCTCACTATGTAAGAACATTTTTGTAAGTCATGGATGAAAAGAATTCCACCTATTTTTTGTTCTTCTTGAGAAAAAATATAACTATGTAAACTTGACAACCTCTTTTCTGGGAGAAGGATAATAGAGATTGTATAGAGAACAAATAAGTACGTTAAAGATCTCTACACTGTATATAACAAAGATTTCATGGAAATACCATGAAAGTCTTGACATTTTATCTTGGAGTTCTTTACATTTAGGCACTCAACATGCAATTTCTCACCTTAAGGTTGTCCTTACGGTATAACAGTTTATCACATTAAACTTACTGTAGGCAAGTATTACTGCTTTGTATCTAGATGTTGTCTGCAGTATAGAAAACCAGCCAAAAAATCTCACTTGCCATAATACATGAAAACATGTGTGTAAAAATAATCCAGCTTCTTTCCAAAATACTTCAAAAAATCAGATGTAAAATAATTTTGAATAAATTTATTTTAAATGTTCCCTTCCTCCTGTTCCTTGAAGTGTGTTTTTTTTTTATAATTTTCTCAAAAATCATTGGCAATGGCAGGATACTGGAAACATAGGATTAGCTTTTAACTGATAAAACACAGTAGGTCCTGCAACTCAGAGTTCTTTTGTTATTGATGCTTAGCATATAGAATTGAAGCTTTTATTTTGTATGCCTGAGTTTTTGTTTAATGGGACACAAACAAAATGAATATCATGAGCCCTTTGAAAACACCTAGGAAAAAAAGGAATTCACAAGCATTCCCACTGTCTAGGGGGCAGGTGAGATTTAGCAGAAACTTTCCTCAGAACTATCATCAAACAGTTGTTATAATTCTTTATTTTGCTGACTGGCTATCCTACTTTATATATTAAAGAGGGCCAAGGAACATATTTCAACTGAAATGATGAAAGCTGTACTTGTGTTAGCAGTCTCCACCATCTTCTCTTACACAGAAAACAACTGTATCCCATCAGTTTTTAATACAATTTTCTGAGACATTTTGCAATCTTACAGTTCCACAAGTTGATTAGAAATATTTTAAATGGCCGCTTTTCTTCAGAATGAACATCCATCTAATTTGACTCTGACAGTTCCTCAAGAAAAAGAGCAGCAAGGGCGCATTTCCACACACTTGGTCTCAGTTTTCAGAATCTGTAGTGTGAATGACAGCCATCATCTGATATTTATCCACATACTCTATTTTGTTGTAGTTTAGAATTACAACGCAAATACAAAGTAAGCCTATCATCTACTCTGTTTTTGCAGTTTTAGATGTATTGAGCTTCTCATTATTAAACATAATTTCATAGCAAACTTAAAGACTATAATAAAAAATGGGATATAAGATCAGCATTAGAGGGAAAAATTTTAAAAAAAGCATGCAAACAAAAAAACAGAATTCTGAACAACAGACCAGCTGAATTATCACGTGAGAAATTATATAAAGAAAGATACATGCTCAAGCTTCTGCATTAAGTGTATATATTCACACTGACAGGGAAACACACGTCCATATAGCATTTATATTTCTAAATGCACCTCTCAATACAGGTTTCTAGTTAGAGTTAGCCTTTTATTCTAACAGAAACAGGAGAGATGATGACTCTTATTATAGTCTGTGAGATAATTCTTACTTGAGAAACAATATATGAGGTCTTCTGCCCTTTACCTGTTTGATTCAAATCCCATAAACATACAGGAAGAGGCACTGATTAGGTACATGAGGTAGATTTATGTACAGTGTCGTCAAGATTTGCATTGTTCTTTCCATCTCCTCTGGAAAAACGTGGACTACATTACACTTTGCTAAGGAACAACCCACTTAAGACCAGCTGTCTACCTCAACAATGCTAGTAAAGGGTGGCATTTTCATAGCATGATGTGGAATTATCTTTTGTATATTTTGGATAGGGGTTGAGATGCCTGAGGAGGCAAAGCTAACTGTTCTTGAGTTGGAGGTCTGCGTAGAACAGAGAAAACTAAATCAGCATACAGTCTTATTTATACTGTCACCCATGGTGAACTATTTCCTGAGTGACATTTTGGGTTTGCTTCCACAAAGACTTACCAGTCAATTTTCAGAGCAAACCAATGTGGTACTCAATTACTGAGAACAAAGAAATATGTAATAACTACCAAGATCATCACTGTCCTCCTTCTGCTTCGACCTGTTCTCACTCTGTTTTCATGCTCTAGGGTCACACATAAGACAGAACCTCTTCAACACCTTCGTGCTTTGACAACAGCATAAACTGGAACTGCAGGCATCCAAACATCCAATCCCTTAACTCTCTCACAGAAGGCCAAGCTTTCATACACAGTTGCTTCTTTACATTCTTTCATATCTAATTGATTTTCCAACACTTGCCTTCTTTGTAAATATTGCTGTAGGTTTATTCATTTCTCTTACTGTTTCACAGAAGAGCACATCTCCTGAGACGGGAGAAAAAACTTGTGCTGTTGAAATAATAACAAATTGCATTATACGCAATATTGTTTTGTTAGAGAGCATGCAGACTCATTTTACATACATTCACATATTGGATTTGAATTGCAAGGAGCCTTCAGACCAGTCCCATAATTTCATGTTCCCCTCAACAGTAGTGTAACAGTAATTATGGGAAGAATATTTAGAGCTCTGTCTGTACAAAAGATCCATTCTTTGTGTGCTTATATGGATCTACCCAAGTAATATGAGCATTTTCCTTCAGGAAAATTTAACAGGGAAAAAGTAGATTTCTGTTGTGTGAAATGGCTTTAAAATATTTTGAAAAGAAGTTCTGGTAGGCGACTCCTAGAGGTTCTATGATCTCTGTAAAAATGGCAGCAATTCATTTGGTTCAGTAGTTAGAATTCTCATTTTACATCAACAGGAATTCTGTGTATTTCTTTGTCAGTGGGTCAAGTCACACTGTGATATTTCTGCCTCCATTTCTGGAGCAAAAGGTTTAATCACTATTGAAAAGCAAGTCAAAATGATGGGTGAAGTAGAAAACAGATCTGCTTCTGTGTGTATACGTTAAACAAGGCAGCATATATTTTGCAAAGAGATTGTCACAGAGATGCCATGGAATAGCATGTTTTATGACCAAAAAAAAAGAAAAAAGCAAAAAAAAGTGGCCTCAAGCAACTTGAAGAGGAAACCATACATTATCAATAAAGAATCCCATTCTCTATGCAAACAGAACAACCTCTTAAACTTTGTTTACACTGCAGCTCAACATCAGTCACTACTACAGTCCGTGGTTTCAGAAGTACAAAATAAGTGCAAAATTCAAACTTTGCAACAGAAGTGAAACTTTGTCCACCTTTCCAATATATATTTCTTACTCTCTTTTTTTATCTATTTATTTATTTATTTATTTATTATTTTACTAATCTCGTCTGTCTCATGTCCTGCCATTGAAAAGATTTAGGCAAGTGCCCTGGAATGTGTTCAGATTTACTGGAGGTATTCTCCACAGTTTCAGTTCAATTAGCTGCCACAGCTAATTTCCTAATTTCCTCAGAAATGTTTCTGATCTGAAATGAAGCTCAGCTGCCTGAACACAGATGTCTAGCCCCATCTGAAATAAGCCAAGCTCTCTCTCCCAGTCTCAATCTGCAGTTGCAGGAGGGAGGAAGTTTCCAATAGCCCCAGTGTCATACTGACAAACCCATGGATTTATTCCACATATCCTACGACATCTCTGACAGCACTGAAGAGTTCTGTTTGAAAATATCTCCTACATTCCTACATTACAGAATCACAGACTTGGTGTATGCAGTCTATCCACATCTCACTGTGCATTTTTAGCCAGATTTCCAGGTGTATTTCTGGAAGGGTGAGATACCAGAATGATTTTCCTAAAAAGCTAAGTATCTTAGTTGCCTGTTTTCCATTGAGATCAAGAGAACCTAGGCACCTAGCACATTAAGTAGGTTTAAATATTTTATCTGCATCTCTCAATAATTTATATTTTTAGAAATCATACCTCTTACAGTAAAAATGTACTAATATTAACAGCTTAAACATATTCACATTTTCCAGTTTAAAGAGTCCCAACAAACTAATAGCAAAAATCATTCAGATTTTTTCTATTACTTACCAGCTTCAGTTCTTTATGGATTCAAATCCATCCTCCAAAATACTTGTTTCATTTTGTTATTTTGTTATTTTCAAAAGCCTGTATGAATCCAATTTTTACCAATGGAAAATAATTCCGGTTGTACGAGTTATTTGAGAAACCGCTCAACCAACAGTGCTCTTATTCCTGGTATGATCCTGGACACAACACTCTATTCTTTGGGTACTATTACAGTGGTTGATGACCCATCTTTCATACTTTGATTAAGGGGCATGACTCCTCAGAAGTTATTTCTAACATTTACATTTCCTCTGTATATTATCACGGATTTTGTTTGCACTTCTCAATTCCATGGAAATGAGAATTAATTAAAACAAAAAAAAAAAGGGCCAACAGTGAAAGGCTGGAAAAAAAGTGTGAAGTGAGGATGCAAGTAATTAGGTCCTGGCGTACATTTCCAAGCTAGTGTTAGAAATGTTCAGTTTGGGAACCAATGCTGGCCATTTTCATGTGAATGTTGTATTGTGTTCCCCTGACTACTTCCAACCACAGGCACAGCACATCTTTCTACAATGTTTGCTGAGGAATTTACTGCATTCATAATGGATTTGCAATCAGAGAATTGCCAAACCCTGAATCTTATTAATAGAAAAGCATAGGTACCACATGGCACCCCCTACATTACCCTTCTTTGTGTAGATTGCCTTGAATCAGAAACACAGAGTAAAAACTTGCATGACTCCTGAGTAAGATCATGCAAAAAAACCAAGCCATTCTTCCTTCAAAGACTTAAAAAACTTATCTGCGATTCAAATAGAAGACATTTTCCCATTGCTAACATTTAAGATATTTCTGAGAGAGGCATATTTTTTCTTCACGAGTTTAATCTCTAACACTTTCAAAATCTTCAGAGGCTTAGTGCCTAGTTCTAGATATTTGTTAATGTGATTTTTCTGACCTGAACATTTTTCTATAATTTTATCCCTCCAGCACGGCATGTTACATTTAAGCTAAAAAGACTGTGGGGATACAAAGAAGAAATTATTATGCTACTGTCTGAAGTTAAATTCTAATGCTTACAAAAAGCAAGTTGAAAAGAAAACTTCACTGTCTTAATTCATAAAGATGTTAATTTTGACAGCTAAAATATAATGCTCACAAAAGAATGAAAGAAAAAAGAAAACAGTCTTCTTTACCTTCTTTTTTGTATGTAGCAGGTGCCCCAAGACAAGCTATACTGCCTGCTTTAATTTGTCTTTAATATCAGATGTGCCTTATTGATTTCTTCTGTGTATGTTTCCATTCTGAATAATTCAGAGGCACATTTTTTTTTCCATTATGGTCAATAGCCAGAGAAAATTCTGAAGATAATCAATTGAGCTCTGCCTGACGATTACTAGTGTTGATATCCCCTGAAGTGAGGGAGTCGGAAAGGCCAGGGATAATATGACACAACAGTCAATCAGTGCAATCAGTGGAAGTATCAACATTAGCTGTATGGCGAAAGCCAGACCCACTCCAAGGATCCAAACGGCTCCTAAAAGTTCAGATGCTTGGCTTCTTGTCATATGGTACACCAGATGGACCAAGTAAGACTAGATTCAAAAATCCATCCTGTCTTCTCTCTTCCCCTTTCTCAAATTTATAGGATCATAAAACAGCTGTGTTTTATGATTTATATGACATACTCAATTGTGTTTGTTTTTTTACTTTTTCTCTTTTCCAGCTCTCTTAGTCTCAGATACCCTCAGAGAAACAAGTAGGATGAGCATTTGGCCGAAGGACTTTCAAAAACGAATAGATTTTTTTGTTTAGACCTGACAGTCTTTTTAGTTAGAGACCACATGACCACTTTTGTAATTCCCATCACATCTTTCCACATAATCTATCTCACTTTCAATTTATCGTTCAAAAATATGTGTTTCAGCATAGATATCTAAAGACTTTGCTAATAGTAACTGACTAATGGTACTCCTAAATCGTGTATAGCTACTGACTTGAGGCTTAAAGCAACTTCAGTTGAGTCAAGGCAAGACTGATTGATAGTGAGCATGCGTATATATGTATGTATATCTATGCATCTCTGCTCAAGTGGAGAGCTCCAGTGAGTGTCCTAAATAGACTGCCATGCAGGCCAGCAAACTACAGCTATGCAACTTACCATACCTACCACCTACATTCATAGAATGGTAACAGATAAAATTAAACACTAAATAGTTCATAACTAAATAGTTTAATGATAATCCGGTGTGTACAAAGTAAAGGTGTAAATTGGCAGTAGTAGCTCAGTTTCCCATGGATAACTTATTTATAAATCTCTCTGTGATTTATTATTAATCTCCTTATGCAATAATCACTCATGCATATAAACACTGCTAAGCTTAAAAATTATATTCTGATTCATGTTTCTTTACAAAAGAAATGTTTTGACTATGGAACTCAAATCATCACTGTTTTATAGGTCTTGAAGACATTAAAGTGAAAAAATATGGAAAATATAATTTTTGATAGTTTCGGGTTTCTTTAATATTTCAATTTTCAAGATATTATTGGAGAAATAAGATGAGAGTCTTACTCTCAGTTAAACATATCACAATTAATCTAAAGCCTTATTTTTTGAAAAAATTAGTATTAGTTTAATTAAAATTGATACAGTTTACTTTTCAATCAGAAAATGGGTCCACAAAAAAAAACCCTTTTTTTAAAGTTTATCTCCAATTAAAGGTGCTTCCTCATAAATATTAATATGCTTTTTATGTTACAAACGTATGTGATATGCTCCAATTATTTTCATAAAAGTAGGTCACTATGCATTTTACCACTGTTTTCCATATTCCCACGATCTCAAAACACATTATGATTCTTGTTCCACAGTCCTGGAAAACCATAAAGGAAGTTGAGCTCTAGAACCAAAGCATTACACATAGCTGGGATGAAGTTTTTATACTGTAAATGATCCGCTCCACTGAAGCACTAGTTGAAGCAATAACCATATGCTGCAATTGATTAACATAGAAGTGAAGCTGAGGTACTTAATCAATTGCAAAACCCACTTACCATGAGTCTATTATAAAGCAATAGGGATTTTTACTGTTATTCAATGAGCTAAAATATGAAACAGGAGGAAATAAAAAAAGGATAATGTTATTCCTAGCAGAAAATGGCTGAGTGCCTTTCAGCTGTCTTTCCAGTGAGGGAAAAGCAAATACAGTTCAGAAACAGAATATGTAAAATTTACTAAGCCCCTCTTCAGCCTTGGCATGGCACAGCTTGCATCTAGGCAATTTACCTCTCTCTGCCCCCATATGGAAAGAGCCTCCTGCCCATGTCCACAAGCCTTGCCCAAGCAGCAGTAAGGAATGGGCAAGTCAGCAGCATCCAAGTCCACACCAAGTCCAGAACCACGATACGGTATAATTTGTATGGCTGCTCAAGTCTGTACCTCAGACCTGTTGGATTTATAAGGAGTAAATTAGTCGGCAAGAATAAAAAAAAAAAAAACCTCTGGCAAATCTAGGAATGGGAGAGTAAAGAAAGTAAAGTCAGTGAGGCTCAAAATTAAATTTTTTAAAATGTGTTTCTTGTGAAGACAAAAGAAGTCTTTAGACTCCAAGCCAAGACTTCTTACTTCGGATTAAAAGATTGATATTATGGTTAAGATTCCTCCACAGCTGGTAAAGGATGATGGATAATACTTATAGAGAGTGATTCATCTTGTTTATCTAGACATCTTAGACTAGGATGAATTGCCTTCTAATGTTAATATGTCTATTATGGCATAGTCTCTATGTGGTTTTGTACTGATGTACCTAAAAGTAGGCAAATGCTCGAGATCAGTTCTGTACTCACTTCTTTTTTACTGAAACCTTTTAACATATTCAGCAATGCTTAACTCCCTTCCTGGAATAAGGTGCCTGGATAAGAGTACACAGCAAGTCTTTGTGTGGAAGACCATCAAATACATCCTCTCTACACCACTTTTCCCTTTTCCCTCTGCAATATTCCTGTTCAGCTTTTTTCCTGCTCCCCCACTTGTGAGCCAGAGCAGTGGTGACAAAAAAAAGTGTTGTAATAAAAAATATTGCCTCAGTAATACTGCCTTGTGAAGCAGAAGCGAAACAAATATAAAATCTGAAGTACAAGCTGTCAAAGTGTCATTGAAACATTGGTGTGCAGCAGTCAAATCTTCCATGTGCACAAGTAAAGCACCAAGAAGCACCTCTGTATGACTTAAAGACTTCCGTTGCAACAGATTGAGATGCTTAATACTCCCCCAGTCCCCAACCAGTACTAGATGTTTTATGAGTCATTTGCACACAATATCAACAACCTCTGGAATCTTTTTTTTTACTCTAGAGGCTGTAATTACAAAACAGCCATGTTTATTTAAGGTGCTAGTTAAATTTTACCCGATCTTGTTTGATCAGAATCCAGATGTTACAAAAGGATCATAACATTCAATTTTTTACATAGCCATGGTTTTTATTTCAGAGAGAAGGAAAAAATGTGGGAATTTTTGGCCCTGATTCTTTTTCAGAAAGGGCAACCCAAGAGGATTATTAACTGTGGGGTAATCTCTTTGCTCATGGATGTAATATTAATGTAGTTTCGATAGTCTACCTATCAAATGAATTAGAATGAAGGATTATATCAGATGACGCTACTGTGAATAAAATAAATCTTGTATAAAATTCACTAATTAAGTATATTAGCACCAATAATGTTGCAGGGAGCACATCAGTGGTAGTTAACTTTCAGGATTGACATATTTCATTGAGGAAATGATACTAGCAGGTTTGAATTAGAAGAGCTAGGTTTCTTTACTCCTTTCTGTGAACCTGACTTCTTGATAAAATCTTGCAGAAAAGATATAGAATTACGTTAAGCAACACCAGACTTTAATTATTGATATAATTTACCAGAAACTTAGCATGTTACCAAACTTCTGTTACTACTTTAAGAGCTACCATAATTTTTTCTTATGTTAATGCTTTCTTTTATTAATAACAAAGGAGAATAAGTAAAAACAGTAATTTCACAGATGTTTATACTCATCTGAAATCATTTTTAAATAACATTTATGAAAAAAGTATTACTATCATTTCAGTAATGTGCTTCATGATCAGTGTCATTACTTCCTCCTACATGCTGATTTAATTAATAATTTTAAAAGTGGAGAAAATTCATAGAAAGTTTATTTTTGTACAGTTGTTTAAAACAGCTTTTAAGTTGTTTATAAGAGGATAACATGCACAGATATCCTCACACACATGTACTTCTATTTCTTAGATCAAGAGATTACAGCATGAATTCAAAATTCGTTAGAGGGCAAGTTTAACAACATTGCAGATAAACTTCATTCTCCTTAAGACCTCAAACACTGTATATTACCTTCATAACATATTATCTATTTGCCTCCATCTCCTCAGTGCATAAGAATACTGGTGCACAAATCTTTCCTCATCAATTTGAACATAAAATTCCCTTTCTGAAGCCTTTCTCTGTCTTGTCAGTGTATCACTGAAAAATATATGTATACTTTATTTAAGCTCAGTAAACTTCATGTTGCCTACTGTATTTTTCTTCACATGTTGTCACTTGCGAATTTGCCTTTTTGCAGTACTCTGCCAGATGCCTTGCTCCCAGGAAAATGTGCCTATTGTGAACAAAGTGGTCTGCACCAAGGACTTCATCTATTAGCTTTATTTTCCCTTGCATTCTCTCCTTGCACTGCAGATTCCTTAGAACAGAGTTTTCCTTCAGCTGTTTGAAATAGAGTTTGCATGTAGTGGACACAAATGGATACATATCCCAGGAAAAAGTGATAGGCCACAAGCTGGCCATGGTCTCCATGGGCGTAGAGCCATAGGTGCCAGAGTATATCTTATGGGATGGAAACAATCTAGGGCAGGAAGATAGATGTTTCTAGCCAGACTCAATGGCAGGTATGAGCTTCTGTAAAAGGAATTCACTGCTGTTGACAATTAGCTCCTGAGTGGTGAAGCCTGTGGCAAAAAATTGCAATACATGCAGGTGTATCAGCTGGCAGAGAAATCTAAACCAAGCAAAGGAGAATTGAAAGTCAGAATGACCAGCAAGATAAGTACTGTGCTCAAGAATCTTCCAAAATAAAAGATGCTTGGAACTGTACAGTATGTTCGGAAATACATTAAAACCACAGCTTCATTCTTTGGGAGTCTATCTTCTATCATTTCATCTTGAATATGTACATCATTAAACTTACAGAAAATTGGGTATGATCTCCAAATATACATAGAAATTGATGCAAACACTATGTTACAATACATAACTAAAATGTTATTAAACAGTAAAACTTTACAAGAAGGACTTTACTATAGTGCACCCCACTGATTCTTTGGGGGAAATGATCTGAAGTAGCCGCATCTCAAGTTCAAATAGTGGCTTGTGTGCATAATTACCATGAAGTTGCCTACTACTTCATCTTTACCTCTACTTAGACTGGAGAAGGGAATTTCCTTCTTAGGTGTTCAAAATTGTTTTTGTACAGTAGTGGGAATACCCAAGTAGCATCATAAACAACAGTAGTTGACCATATTTAGTCTGTTTACCCATGTGCCTCTTCAAGATTTTTTTATTCTACAACAAGAACCATTCATTTTACTTGTAATTGTGATAACAATTTTTTCTAATCTATTTGCCATAATACTTACAATGATATTAAATCAACAGGCTGTAAGATCACAGTTTAGATGCTCAGACATATGCGTTAAGAAGTATTAACTTACTTGTTACTGTTCCCCAGAGTATTCAAGTAATCCATGTGGGGATGACAGGTAAATCTGACTTTGCACTCTTGTAAAGTTACAAGCTTTGGTTTCTTATTTAAATTGCTTAGCAAAATTAAAAAAAAAAACAGCTTGATCTTGATTAGAGCAGTAGCTGTTGGTTTGGTTTTGCCAACTTTCTGACAAAGGAGAGGTGTTTTCATTCACACTATCCTATGTTTTTACTGGTTAAAGTAACGAGGCAACTCAAACTTGAGAAATATTTATGTTTTCATGTACTCCTTCATCTTCTCTCTCTCTTCTTTCTTTTTTTTTTTTTTTTCTTCATTAAAGGATAATTTCTTTATTCAGCTTTTTTTAGATCCTAAGTTTCCTAAATGTCGTATAATTCTTGTTCTGGGATACTTTTGCAATTTGTCTACATTTTTCTTTAAGTACTAAGTACAAAACTAGACATGGATGCCTCACCTACAATGCAAAATAATTATCTCCCCAACTTACACATTACAGTCCTTTTAACACATCTGAGAATGACAGTTACCTTTCTTTCTAAAGATTGTCCTGCTACTCCAGTTCTATTTCAGCAATGTGGTTGCCTGAATAGATATTCCCCATGCTGTTTATGTGCTTTTGAATTTTTGTTGCTATTGTTGGAGATCCTTCCTCAGACATATGGATTTGAGGTGAAATATATACTTTCAACATAGCCAGATAATATAAAAATATCATCAAGATGATATCAACATATCAATGTGATGATCAGAGGGTTGGAGCACCTCTCCTATGAAGAAAGGCTGAAGGATCTGGGCTTGTTTAGCTTGGAGAAGAGAAGGCTCTGGGGAGACCTCATTGTGGCCTTCCACTCCTTGAAGAGAGCGTATAAACAGGAGTGGGTACCAGTGTTTTCATGGGTTGATAGTGATAGAACAAGGGGGAATGGTTTTAAACTAAGACAGGGAAGGTTTAGGTTAGGAAGTTTTTCACTCAGACTGTGGTGACACACTGGAACAGGTTGCTCAGAGAGGTTGTGGATGCCCCATTCCTGGATGCATTCAAGGCCAGGCTGGATGGGCAGTCTGCTCTGGGCAGTCTGGTCTGCTGGCTGGTGACCCTGCACACAGCAGGGGGGTTGAAACTAGATGGTCATTCTGGTCCTTTTCAACCCAGGCCATTCTATGATTCTATGATTATGATTCTATGAAGATCATTTTGAACTCTGGTTTAATATAATTACATCTGCCTCCCCACTCTCTTGTAGAAATCCTTAGTTTAATGCCATGCACAGAAGGTACAAATGCAGTTTCACTTCTATCATCTAAGCCATTAATCTAAACTCTGCCCAGTACAAGTTTCTGCAGGATCCCTTTGGAAATGTTCTCACAAAGCAGTTCATAAAAATAATTATATATATATAGTTTTCCACCTCTGACACAGAAGTGTATCAATGATTTCATTTAAACATTGCTCTGATTCTCTCATGAAAGTCCTGTCTGAGAGTGGCCTGAATGATCCAAAATTAAATTAGCATATAATTAAAGCCTATCATTACAAGCTGGGGAGGAGCTTTTTATAAGGACAGGTACTGACAGGATGAGGGGAAATGGCTTACAACTGAGAAAGGGTAGATTTAGACAAGATATCAGAAAGAAATTCTTTACTGTGAAGATGGTGAGACACTGGGACAGGTTGCCCAGAGAGGTTGTGAATGCCCCCTCCCTGGAAGCATTCAAGGCCAAGCTGGATAGGACTTTAAGCAAAATGGTCTAGATGTAGGTGTCCCTGCCTGTAGCAGGGGGGTTGGAACTAGGTGAACTTAAAGATCTCTTCCAACCCAAACTATTCTATGATTCTATGATCATACACCATTTTTTTTCTATTTTTCATTTCAAAGATAAGTTGAAATGGCTTGTTATTGAAGATAAGCAGAGTGTTCTATATTTCCCTTATTTTTCCCCCTATGATGGCTATAATGTTTTGGTACATGCAGTGGAGAGATCTTAAACTTTCCTGAGTTTCTTCTGTATTAAACAGATGGAAAGCCCTCATCAATTGCTTACTAAAGGTGCTCTGTGGGATTAAGCAGAAGCGAGTTTGAAGAACTCCTTCCTAAATTATTTTAATGGACTTAGAGTCTTTCATACAAACTCTGTCTCTACATAGCCACTCCTACCATCCTGCACTGCTTGCAGATGTAGATGAAGTCTATATGCCCTCCTTCCAATGTCAGTTACATTTTATTAACACCCAAAAATGATAGCTCAGCAATTACTTCAACTATTCTTCTTTGAATTTGAGGATGAATTTTGTCAAATTCTATTGGCATGTTATAATAACTCTTTTTAAATAAGTTTTGTTAATTGCAGTGAAAAACAAACAAGCAAATTAAAAAAACATGCACACACACACACACAAAAAAAAAAAAAAAAAAAAAAAGCGCACCATGGCATATTTCCTCTACATCTTCTTTTATTTACTTCTGTTTCCTCTTTAGTATTGAACTGATATTTTTCTTTTCTTTCCTTGCTCCTTACATTTTAATAGAATCTTGTATAGTTGCTGTTAGTTGCTATTTGTAAGTCATTTTACATTTTAGCCTTCCTGAATTCTGTTAATGCTTCATAGAATCATAGAATGGCCTGGGTTGGAAGGGACCTCAAGGGTCATGAATCTCCAACCCCCCTGCCACATGCAGAGCCACCAACCTCCACATTTAATGCAAGACCAGGCTGCCCAGGGCCCCATCCAATCTGGCCTTGAACACCTCCAGGGAAGGGGCATCCACAACCTCTCTGGGCAGCCTGTTCCAGCACCTCACCACTCTCTCTCTCTGTAGAGAACTTCCCCCTGGCATCCAACCTAAATCTTCCCTCCCTCAACTTAAAATTATTTCCCCTTGTCCTGCAGTTATCTGTCCTTTCAAAGAGTTGATTCTGCCCTCCTGTTTGTAGACTCCCTTTAGGTATTGAAAGGCTGCAATTAGGTCACCCCGCAGCCTTCTTTTCTCCAGGCAGAACAAGCCCAGCTACCTCAGCCTGTCATCATAGGGGAGGTGCTCCAGTCCCCTGATCATCTTTATGGCCCTCCTCTGGACCCTCTCCAACAGCTCTCTGTCTTTCTTCCACTGGGGACTCCAGACCTGGACACAGTACTCCAGATAGGGCCTCACAAGAGCAGAGTAGAGGGGGACAATCACCTTCTTGTCCCTCCTGGCCACCCCTCTTCTGGTGGAGCCCAGGATACCATTTGCTTTCTGAGCTGCAAGAGCACACTGTTGGCTCATGTTAAGGTTTTCATCCATCAGGACCCCCAGGTCCTTCTCTGCAGGGCTGCTCTCAAGGACCGCTCCTTCCAGTCTATATGGATGCCTGGGATTCCTCTGGCCCAAGTACAAAACTCTGCACTTTGCTTTGTTGAACCTCATCAGGTTCACCGAGTCCCACCTTTCTAGCCTCTCGAGGTCCCTCTGAATGGCATCCCTTGCTTCCACCGTGTCAACTGCACCACTCAGCTTGGTGCCATCAACAAACTTGCTGAGGGTGCACTCGATTCCATCATCCGTGTCACTGATAAAGATGTTAAAGAGCACCAGCCCAAGACAGACCCCTGGGAGACGCCACTCGCTACCGGCCTCCACCTGGACATAGAACCATTGATGACCACCCTCTGTCTGAGGCCTTTCAACAAATTTCTTATCCATCGAGTGATCCACCCATCAAATCCACATTCCTCCAACTTGGAGATAAGGATGTGGTGGGGGACCATGTCAGAGGCCTTGCTCAAGTCCAAGTAAATGACATGGGTCACCTTTCCCTTGTCCACCAATGTCATCACTCCATCACAGAAGGACACCAGATTGGTAAACATGACCTTCTCCTGGTGAAGCCATGCTGGCTATCTCAGATTACACGCTCATTCCTCATGTGATCAAGCATGTCATCCAGGAGAATCCATTCCATGATCTTCCCAGGGACAGAGATGAGACTCACTAGCCTGTAGTTCCCTGCATCCTCCTTGCTCCCTTTCTTGTAAATGGGAGTGACGTGACCCTTCCTCCAGTCATCCGGAACCTCACCTGACAGCCACACCTTTTCAAATATGATGGAAAGCGGCTCGGCAACCACCTCAGCCAGCTCCTTCAGAACCCTGGGCCTATAGACCATTCGGCCCTATAGACTCATACACATTCAGTCTCATGAGGCGGTCTCGGACTTGCTCTGCCCTTAAAGTGGGGGGAATTTACTGCCCTGGTCCCCACCTAGAGGTTTAGGGATGCAGGGCTCGGGGACGTGAGAAGTACTGGAATCCTGGCCGCCAGTGAAGACTGGAGCAAAGAACTCATTCAGTACCTCAGCCTTTTCTTCATCCATTGAAGCCAGTTCTCCTTTTACGTTTACCAAAGGAGGTAGGTACATTTGCTTCGGCCTGTCTCTTCTGGCCAATTACCTGTAGAATATCTTCCTATTGTTTTTCATGTCCCTTGCCAATTTCAGTTCTGCCTGCACTTTGTCTTTCCTGATCCCATGTCTACAAGTCCGGATGGCATCCCTGTATTCTTCTCAATTGACACACCCTTGTTTCCAGAGCTTGTACACACCTTTCTTTGCCCTCAGTGTGCCCTGCAGGTCCTTGCTGAGCCATGCTGGTTTTCTACCTCCTCTGCCTGCCTTCTTATTCAGAAGGATGGAGGGTTCTTGTGCTCTCAGAAAGGCATCCTTGAGAAATAGCCAGCTCTCCTCAACATTTTTGTTTTTAAGAACAGCATTCCAGGGGATCTTGGCCAGCAATCCATTGAACAGCTTAAAGTCCACTCTTCCAAAGTTCAGAGTCCTGACGCCACTCTTTGCCAAGCCCACATCTCTCGAGATCATGAACTCAACTAGGGCATGGTAACTGCAGCCCAGGCTGTCACCAATCTTAACACCTTGTCATGATTCTATGTTTTTGTTTTTTGGGTTTCAGCATTCCACATCAAAACATCATGCAGTGTATGGGGCATTAACACTTTAATGTTACAATTCCAGGTACCCATCGCTGTGCATTACAGAAGTCACAGGATCTGGACCTTTCGGGTAGGGGGGGCGCTCTCTTGCTGCCTTGCAGTGGGTGCTGGAGGGTGCTTTCCTAGCCGTTCCAAGCTTTTCAGGTTTGACTTGGTCTAGGGAACTCTCTCTCTCATCTTGTCTGATTTATTAATCTCAATTTCAATTAAATTGTGTTATATTTTGTTATCTTGTATTCTGGTATTATAGTAAAATAAGTTTTCCTCCATAGATTGTTGCCGCTGTTCTTTTCCTCCTTTCCTTCCTTCCCATTTTTGTGGGACTGAGGTGGGGGGGAGGGCAGAGGCCTGTTGTCCCGTGTCACGGATGTAGATTGATCTAGTCAACTCCGTGACACACCTCTAATGATCTCCGCTGCACTGGTGAGCAGCAGGTCCAGCAAGGCTTCACCTCTGGTCGGTCTTTCCAATACCTGGACCAGAAAGTTATCATCAATGGATTCCAGGAGCCTCCTGGACCTCATGCAGCTCACCATGTGGTCTTTCCAACAGATATCCAGATGGTTGAAGTCCCTTATCAGGACAAGAGCCCGTGAGCACGATGCCTCCCACGTCTGAAGCAAGAAAGCCTCGTCAACAGTCTCCCCTTGATCAGGTGGCCTGTAGTATATGCCTATCACCAACTGGCCTTTGTTAGTCCCATCCCTAATTCTAACCCACAGGCTCTCAACCTGTTCCTGACTGTTTCTCAGTGGGAGCTCCTCACAGTCTATCCACTCTTTGACATAGAGAGCAACTCCCCCACCCTTCCTCGCCTATCCCTTCTAAAGAGATGATATCCTCATTGGTGGTATTCTAGTTAGGTAGTCATCCCACCATTTTCCTGTGACAGCAACAAGGTCATAACTTTACAAGCGCATCACAGTTTCCAATTCACCCTGCTTATTTCCCAGGCTGCATGCTGTGTATAAAGGTACTTTGGCTGGGCTTTCCGTCTCATCGCCTTTATAGAGGATCTAGGATCCCCTAGAATAGCAGCATCTCCAGCATCCCCCTGCCCCAGTCCATCCCTTTGTACTCCGCCATAATTGGCCATCAAATTTGGAACGAGCTCTTGTATGACCCACTCAACCCCAGCGGCCCTCGTTTTGTCCCCTTCCCCCTTCATTCCGAGTTTAAAGACCTTTCAATGAGTCCCACCAGTTCTTCAGCTAAGATCCTCTCACCCCTTGGAGACAGGATACTTCCATCTGCAGCCATCATGCCAGGTGCTGAGTAAATTGCCCCATGGTAAAAAAAAACAACAACAACAACAAAATTCCTGTATTTGCACCAACTTCTAAGCCACTTACTTATGAGGCAGGTTTTTTGGATACCCTCAGTATCCTGCCCTGCCACTGAAGGTATAGAAGAAAACACCACCTGCATGCCTGCTTCATCAACTACCCACCCCAGTCCCCTGAAGTCTTTCTTGATAGCCCTGAAACTTTTCTCAGCGACTTCATCACTGCCAGCCTGAACTGTTAATAAGGGGTAATAATCCGAAGAGCGAATCACTCCAGGAATTTTCCTAGAAATGTCTCTGACCTGTGCCCCAGGGAGGCAGCACACCTCCCTACAGGTAGGGTCAGGCCGACATAAAGGGCCTTCCATTCCTTTCAGCAGGGAGTCGCCTAATGCAACCACCCTTCTGTCCTTCCGGGTGTAAGGAATGCTTCATACACATCCTTATGCAGCTGTCCTTGTTTCCACTTTTAATATCTCTCCTTTTTGTTCTTTAGTCCTTAAAGATCTCCTGATTCAGTCATGCTGTTTTGCACTGTACTTCCAAGCTCTCCTTCACATCAGAATACTTTGCATTATGCCTTTAATATAGTCTCCTTCAATAAGTGCCAGGTCTCCTGAACTCCTTTATCCTTTTTATCATTTTCCCAAGGGACCCTACTTTCCAGTTCCCTCAGCTGTTGAAGAGCACTTTTTATGAAGTCCATTATGCCTACTCTGCTGTTCTTCTCCCTGTTCTCAGTATGATGAATTTGTGATCTGTTTCACCCAAAGTTATATTCCCCCATCTTCATGAATCGCTCCCTGTTAATCAGGCTCTTACTTAAAATAGCCATTCTTTCTCTCCTCCACAGTTTGATCTACCACAACAAATCCTGATGTCAGTAGCATTTTTTTAATCAAGGTGATGTAATAGCAGGCTCCAGTGCAAAGATGAATGTGCTGATAGACTACATACATCCCAAATTAATCCATTTTAGTTCAGCATAGGTAGCTCTTCAGCAGCCTTATCGTGGTCAATGTGCTTCAACAAAAACACAAATTTGGAAGGAGTTCAAAGAACAAGGATGATCATAGTGCAAAAAAAAAAAAAATTTTGCAAGAAAAGGTTGACATAATCAGGTTGTTCCATCTACAGAAGTCCTGAGAGGAATTGTGATGATATTTTATGTTTTGTTGTGGTTTAGTTTGCAGTTCTGTTTTTTTATTTTTAAAGATGATTTGAAAAAGTTCAAGCAATCTGTTCTTCATGTCCACAGTGGCTAGCTGAAAAAAGGAATGGGTTTAGGCCAAGAGAGCTGCCTTCACCTGTTGGGGAGTACATGCGGTACCTCGTACAAGTGGAGTGGATTAGCCATATTCCCCAGGAGATGCAGGAGGCAGAGTTCATGCCTGAGGCACAGTCCCTCCTGGAGCTCCTGTGGAGGTGATGTGCCTCTGCAGTGTCCCCATTGTGGCTCCATGCCTTCAAGGCACAATTGAGTCCTTAGTGTTTCGTCCAGGCTATTTCTTCAGAGCCTGAATTTATGATACAGACAGAGATAAGGTAGCTCTTAACCAAAGTTAATCATCAAATATTTATGTACATTAAATACTATAGTTATTTGTAGTCAGAGATAAAAATACTGGTTTTTGAATGAGGCCATGATTTGTTGTTTGAGTTTTAGTCTTAGATATATTCCCCAAATCTTCACCTCTTTTCATAAGAATACCCTCCTATGGACCCTCTTATAACAGAAAACTCTGCATAGTCTCATGCCTAGGCTTGACTTGACTGCTTTCTACTCTATCTCATCCATTTCCCTTTCTGTCCACAGTGAAAAGAACTTGCTTCACAGTTACTATGTTTCTGTTGTTCATATAATGTAGAAATTTTTGTCTGGTTATTTAAAAATACAGCAGGGATGACTTTTAGGGACATTTTACTTTAAATGGATTATCTAAAGATATTCAAAGATAAAGATTGAATATACTCACAGTTCAGGAGCTGTGTTTTCCAGGAGGGATGTCTGGGCCCTGCTAAAATGAATTTGCCTCTGCCCAGCACAAAGGCCAAAGAAAAGCAGCACAGAGTTATGAAGTTCAGCTTTTGCACATGTATGTTTTGCATAGTTACGGAGTATTTTTCCTTAGTATACTTTGTTTACCTGCTTAGATCATGGTTCCTCAAGGAATAGGTATAATCTAACCACACCAACCAAAAGAGAGAGATGCTGCAGTCATCCCTTCCTGTTCCTACCTTTCTTCTCCCATGCTCTCTCATTCTTGATAGATATGGCAGTTGTCAGAATGATTCAGCTTGGTAACCTATTAGAAGCTACTAACTCTTGTTCTGTTACTGATTGAATAATTTAAGGAGAGATTAATAAGATTAGTTATCTCACCAAAGATCCAATGGGCATCTGAGATGGCATAAGGTGAACAGCAGTATCGCACAGTTAAAAGCAAAAGAGGAAAGCAAGACTTGGCAGCAACTGGGAACATAGCTCATGACACACTAACACCCCACTGAAACAGTCTGAGCAGTAAAAATTCAAATCAAAGATGCTCCCAACAACAGATAACCTGGAAAAAGTGCTGGACCTACTAGAGGAGACACGCAGGTGAACAAGCAATCTAAAAAAATCATTGGGCTGGTGCAAGATATGGAGTTGTCACATACCTTGTATTTTGGGTGATCAACTCAAAGTAACTTCTTCCAAAATTGGAAGATGAGATATCCACTACAAAATTGTAAGATATTTGGTCCAGATATTAGCATACGTTTTCCCTTGTGTGTCTGAACTGAGTATGGAGTCCAATCATCCTCCTCCAGTTTCAAATTCTGCTCTACCATCTTCAAAATTTGGTGTCCAGTCAATGCAATTTTTGCTTTTATTTATAGTCCAGAGTTAAGATAAAAAACTGAGTCATAGAGAAGTAGTTTCTCTGTTGTAACCAGTCACAGATGATGAAGAAGGGGGAAAAACACAGTGAATTGCCTATTTTTTAGCACTCTATAGGGCAAGCTCCACATTCTAAGGATTCCTCTGCCTTTTCACTGCAGGATTGTCATCTAAGAGGGCAAACTGGAACAGAATCAAAGCCTCCTTCTCAAAGTAAAACCTATTTTATAAGAAATAAAGAAGTTGTGGAGTCCAAGTAGAATAGAATAAGTCCAAATAGAGCCTATTTGGGGAATTTTCTCTGTATTTGAATTATTTCATAGCCAAGTGGAGAGATTTCTATATGCCACTGACATAAACAAAATGTACAAAAATGATAATCTCAGTTGAATGTCACAGACTGAGGACCTATCAGCTTTTTCAAATTGCACAGTCAGGGATAAGAAACGGGAAGTGGACAAAGCCAAGTCATTTTCATAAGAAGAATTCTCATGTTTAAAGAAAATTCTGTCAGGAAGTTGTGTCTGGACACTTTCCTTTCCTTTCCTTTCCTTTCCTTTCCTTTCCTTTCCTTTCCTTTCCTTTCCTTTCCTTTCCTTTCCTTTCCTTTCCTTTCCTTTCCTTTCCTTTCCTTTCCTTTCCTTTCCTTTCCTTTCCTTTCCTTCCCTGCCCTTTCCTTTCCTTTCCTTTCCTTCCCTGCCCTTCCCTTTCCCTTCCCTTCCCTTTCCCTCTCCCTCTCCCTCTCCCTCTCCCTTTCCCTTTCCCTTTCCCTTTCCCTTTCCCTTTCCCTTTCCCTTTCCCTTTCCCTTTCCCTTTCCCTTTCCCTTTCCCTTTCCCTTTCCTTTTCCCTTTCTTTATTCTTCCCCCTAATGGTCAGAAAAGCATGGTAGACACAGTGTGTTAAAGAGAATGAAACTGAAAACAGTACCAACCATGCAGAGCACTTTGTCTGGTTTTGCAGGATGGCACACATGCAGAAATGTCTTTTCAGTCTACAGTTTTAGTCCATAGTATTACAGTTTCACAACTGAGAAATCTAAACAAGCAGCAAATATACTGTGAACAAAAGAGCTGATTCAAAACAATCTACTTTGATCTCATTTTTAAAGAGAATGATGAAACTTGATTGATACAAATGGGAACAGAATAGTAGATAGAATAAGTGAAAGATTCTCAAAAGAATTTAGAGGACATTCAAGTATATAAGTACTATCTTATGCATTTAAATCTAAGATGTATTTATTAAGGACCTCCACTTAGATCCTAGATGATCCTGAAAGTCCTTCCCACCTCCACTGTCAGTGAAGGATATCACATTGAGAACAGTAGAGTCAGCCACCACTTCCTCTTATGCACTGTAATGGGAATACATACATATATCTCCATAGTGTATGCATATGCGGTTCTTTTACTGTCTTTCATGGTCAAAATCCTTTAACAGTCTGATCCTTATTTATGATAATAGTTGTTTTCCTGAGTGTCTAGTGAGTTCAACATTTAGCCTAACATGATAATTGGAAAAAAAAAAAATCAGGAAGAGAAGTGAGATGTGGGAGATCCATAGAGATTGTTTATCAGGCAGATACAGTTTGGAAGTAATGGTCTTCAGAAGGACCTTCCCATGCCTTCCTGTGGGAGGCATCCAAACAGGCTCACTACAGAAGCCAAATCTTAAAAAAATGGCAGACTGGCCCAATCCGCACCACTACATAACATGAGATCTAAGGTTGCCTGTCACTTATTGCCAAAAAGTCCTCTGGCTCAGCAGTTTTGGATATGGGGAAAAGCCAAGCCAAACTCAGTAGGTTTCTGTGGCTTATGAAGAAGCTAATCAAATTTACCAAACACTTTCCATGCTGTAAACCAGAGCTGCGCATGTGCTGTTTACTAAAATTTGAGGTTGTTTTCCTATCAGCTTGCCTTTCCATTACATTATGCTCTGTGATGTAAACCACTAGCTCTGCTGGATTGTGAGCATTTCCATGGAGGGATATCTGAAATACACAATTCATAATTGTGAATGTGTGCTGTTGTACCTAGGAAGCACTCTTTACTTCCTCGATTGTTGTATGTGCAATATCAGTTAAGAGAAGACCTGAACATTTTTGAAGGAACTATTCTGAGTTACTTCATTACAATACATATTTTGCAATCCATGAGAAGATTCTGACTAGATCAAAACAAAAATAGAGTTTTGAATATTGTTATACCTATTATAGATGTTAATGTTATGCTTTTTATAAATAAAACATTTTGGCTTTATCAAAGTAATTATTTGTAATAAGATTATTTGAAGCTACTGAATAAAAAATGTTTTAGGTTTTCTATGACAGGAAATAATTTGAGGTTTTAGCCTTTCCCACATTTAGAGTGTAGCACAAGCAATTCTTGGAAAATGGAAAATAAATCTTCCAATGAATTCTACTAACTGAAGTTTTTGCTACTATTCTCTACAGTTCTTTTTTTCCCAAATAAATTCTGATGCCTATTCCCAAGCACTCATTAACTGTAACTTTTTTTCATAAAATTTTGTTCCTATTTTCATGCAATCTTCTCTATGCTTTTTCTCTTAACATACCATTCTGACTTACCTAGTTATTTGATACAATATATACTAAAGCAGATATTTTAAATTAAGAAAAATGGTATCTTGGCAGGCCAAGTCAGCAGCAAAAAGTTCTGCTGGATATATAATGTCAGAGAACTCATAGTGAAGGTAGCAGAAACAATAATACTGTTTGCAATTGCACATTTGCTGGTTATTTTTTGATGACTGAGGACAGCTGATAGCAGGTCCCAAAACAGAGGTTCCTAAATCATCACAAATTGGTCTGAATTGTCAATAATGATGTAAATATCTGCAAGGTAAGCATTGTGTCCTCATGTAGTGGACTGGCAAAAGTACCTATTTACCAGCCAACGGGGAATTCTCTCCAATCTTGATTACAATCAGATGTACAGCCCTCCACAATTTGTTCTGTATTAGGCAATAGCTTGCATAGTGTCCTCAAGAGAGAAAGATGCCACCCCATAGGACTAAAAGACATCCATTTCTATCCCTCCCATAGCTGGCTCTGCTGTCTTGCAATTCTCACAGCTGATGATGGCCTCTTGAAACCTTGCCAGGCAAGGGAAATAAGAAAATAACTTTTCCTTTTTCTTCACTTATTTTAATATCCCTTCCCTTAGTCTTATATGAGGAGAACTGATGTTCTTTGGTATAATGAAAATTTAATAGGAGTGTGTGATTTTATAAATGAGATTTTTCACTTCATTTGATGAGACATGATGTCTTTCTGTTTGTTATAGTATGTATCTCTTGTACACTCAGAGTGACAAAGCAGAATCTCTCCCAAATCAAATGAGAAAATTGACCACCTTGAAAAAATTTTCTCTCTTATTTTCCCTTAAATATTGGTTTTAAATGTTTTTTGCACAGATATAAACAGTTCTGCAACAAAACCAGACATTCGTGATAAATAATATTTGTGCTGTGCAGACTGAAAATATTCTTTTTCCTTACAAATGCTAAAAAAATCAGCCTTACCTCACCTGTGAGAAGTAATTAGGATGTCCTTTATTTGTAGATATTTTTTGTTTCACTATACCCCTGCATCAAAAAGGAACAAAATCAATTTTGTGATGTAATTGCATTTAGAGAGAGAAAGAGAACAAAAGAGTCAGATTACTAATATGCAGGAAATATGGGTATGTGTATTCCCTCTTACCATAAATACTGTCATTTTATTTATTGGATTAATCAATGCATAGGAAGCCTACCAAGAATCACTTAAGCCCTACGCAGTAAAGACAAACCAGCAGCAGAAGGAAAATTTTAAAAAATCAAATATCAGATTAAATACTTTGCTAAATAGCACAGGAATAACCATCCTACTCAAAAATAAATCAATTTCCAGTTATTCAGAGGAGAAGGAAAAAATAGGGGAGTGACAAACAAAATCCAGAGGACAAAATGCAATAAGTGAGCAGAGGTCCCTTCAAAAAAAAACAGTGAAGATGAATGTAAGCACGGGTACACCAACACTTCAGTATTCTTGAAGGTATTACACACCTGTAAATGAAGTAAATAAACTGAATTTGTCAAATTATCTTTTAACCTGAGTATTTTTCTGAAAGTTTTGTTTCTAATGCTCAGTATAAACAAATTATGCAATAAGATAAAAGTAATCTCAAAATACGCAAATAATGTGCTAAAATCTAAATCATAAGAAATCTAAAATCTAAAATCATAAGAAAATGAAGTTTCTCTCAAAACTGCTTCTTCCAAAAATATACTTATTTAGTGTTCAAATACAGCTGTGTTCTTTCTAAAGATGCTCACACAGTTTTTTTCATTTTTGTTTTCTATCAAAACAAGGAGCGTATCATACAGTGTTGTAGAAGTTATGCAGTCTTTATCCCCGTAGTAATGGAATAGATCAAAAGGGGTGTGCCAGCCATCCATACTGCTTACTGCTTATCTATTCCTCTGCTTCAATTTGGACCACTCCAACCATGTCCTTCAAATGTAACTTTCTCTAGAGAGTCTAGATATTCACAGCACTGGATATATAAGGTTAACAAAGTTGGGTAAGTGAGCTTAGTACAAGACAGCCCAGCTAATGGGAATGCTGAAATACATACTTACATTTTAGGTGTGTGTTTGAGTGATATTCCAGAATGGATCTTTTCCTGAATCTGTACTTGAAGGAATTCATTGTGTGTGAAATGCCTCTCAGCCACCCTGAGATATTTTGTGTGTTGACATTTACATATATGTTAGTTACCTAGGTTTTTATGTAATGGAGGATCAGACAATTGTAGAACTCAATTCATCTGATTTATTTAGACATCCCCTTTCAGCCATGGTGTGTCACTCTCAAGAAATATATGTGTATATTTGTATATATATATATATGGTTACCTACAAAATGAATTAGTTCAGATAGAAGCACACAGTGCTAATCCCACCTACAAAGCTAAAGCTTTCCAGGTCCCTTGGCCTTTGTCACTCCCAAAATATTTTAACAGGAATGAGGTGCCTTGAGCTCGACTCAAATAACATGAGCGTATTTTGCCTGTTGCATAACCTACAAACTCTGTATGAATTTTTATGTATTTTCTTTGGAATATAAACTCATTACAGGAAATGACATCAAGGTAGTGTCTTCTACTCAAAAAGTTGAAATAAAAGCATAGATTTGCACATTGATTTGTTAAAAAATTTCACACTGACCATCTGTTCTGTCAGGATGACAATTCCTCTGACATTGAATCCAATGGATGTGGACACAATACCCTATGTGCCAGAAGAATGGTGATAATGAGAGATACAGAAAGCTGTTATCAACAGTAAGATGATGACAGCAGAACTAAACTTACACATAGTTTCTATTATGATTGATAGCAAACATGAACAGAGAAAGGGCTCTGGAGAGTCCTAACCAAAAAAAAAAAAAAAGAAAGAAAGAAAGAAAAAAGCAAATGGATTTGTTGAATCTTGAAATCAAGTGCAAAATTGGGATGGGAAAGCTATACGGAAAAAGGGAAGGGAAGGGAAGGGAAGGGAAGGGAAGGGAAGGGAAGGGAAAGAAATGCTGTTGTTTTCACAGCTGTTCTTCTTTAACTTTTAGTAGTCCTCAGTCCTTAACTTTTAGTAGTTCTCAGAAAGAGAATTCTAAAAAAACTTTGAGTTTATGGAAGTGATGTTAATGGCTTTTTTGCAGATGTTCCTCTTTTCTCCAAAAAAGTGATTTTAAACAGTATCTAGAAATAGTGACTGGCTGGTACATGTTGTTTGCTGTCAGAATCGTGTCAAAATCTTTGTGTCCTGGAAACTTCTTTTTTAAGAGTGCCCTTTCAAACTACAGTTGTCTATACTTCTTACCTGACACAAACATATTTTGAGGCATAAAAATGGTTTGTATTTTTTCAGTCTTTTGGGAGTGTCTGCAGAGCATCAGGAGCACTGACTAGTCTATAGTATCTAAAGCCTGAAAGACCTAGTAAGTAAAGCTTCAGAATGAAGAGAGATGCTAAGGTCTTTTCATAGACCTTACTACTATTTAGATTTAGAAGAAAATCTCAAATGCTCTCTTTTTTAAACAGGTGCTCAGATAGTCTAATAAGCTGATGGTATGTATCTAATGTGCACGTAGGTTGCTCCAGAAGTAATGCCTCTTATTTATTTCAATGGAAAATACAACTGATACAAAGAGCACAATAGCATTATTTAGTAGAGCAAATTCTCAGCTACAAAACTCTGTTTTTCAGTATAGCCACTATACAATAGCAGAGGTGACCCACTGTTTCACAGCTGCTATGATGACATTTTTCCTAAGAAAATGTTTCCATGCAGTCCTTATTTCTTTCACCCAAACAGACGAAAGTCTGAAGGTACAAAATCTGGACTATACAATCCATGTGGTTGATCAGTCCAACCAAGACTGGCAATGTGCTCCAGTGTCTCCAAACTCGCATTGAGTGCTCCTGCGTTGCAAGAGAAAGGTTGCCTTCTTCTCTGGCCCGACTCTGGGAGTTTGAGGTTTCAGATTACCCAGAATCACAATGTAGCGTTCAGGGTTGATGATTTGTCCAGGTTCCAGGAAATCCAGAAGGATTATCCCTTTCCTATCTCAAAAGACACATCTTTTTACCCATTAAGGGTTACATCTTGAATATTTTCTTTTATGGGGAATTCACATGTCTCCACACCATAAACTGCTGTTTTAACAGGTTGCAGAAGTGACAACGTCTCATCACTGGTAATGATGCAATCCAGAAAACTGTCATCTTCAGTCTCATATTGGTTTAATAGGTCCTGACAAACTCACATACAGTGTTCTTTCTGCTCCTGTGTGAGTATTTGTGAGATCCATCCACTGCAAACTTTGCAATATCCCAGTGCTTCCATTATTGTTCACAGTGCATTAAAGCTAATATTCTTTACACAGTTTGCTGGTTGTAATTCACTGATTTGAGCAGATGATCTGATCAAGATGCTCTCCTTTTTGTGGTATGACAGTTATGCATGGCTATCTGGAATGTGGGTTTTCTCTCACATCACTGTCATCACTACTGAAATGTACTACTCATCTCCTCTCTGTGCTCACATCCTCTGCAAGTGTTCATGAATGACAATGGGTGCCATTTTTTCTGTATGGAGGAATTCAGTGACACAGCTTTGCATTATAAGCTCTTCCATGTCAAACACCATTTTGTCAGACTGCCCCTCGGCTCCTATCTGTTGCACAGCAACAAAATATAACAGAAAATTGGCAGGAAAGTTCAACCTCTACTGTCATACCACTGTCTGCCTCTGATGTTGAGGGACAATATAATAAAATTGGAGGTATTACTTTCAGGGCAGCTCTCATACATAAATACACCAGGTTTAAACGTGCCAGTGCTATTCTGATTGAATTTTAAGTACATGCATTCTATCTACCAAATATTGCCCTGTAATCTCAGCTCTGTGTTCTGGTAGACCTATTTGCAATTTTCCTCACTGTTTACAAGTTCTTGCACCCAGTATCCACTGCATTCTGCTACAAGAACCATGGAAACTGCTACCGACACTGCATCTTCTGCAGTTTAGCTATTTGTCTGCTGTTTTTTACCAGTAAGGAAGTGAATTGGTGCTGCTGCATTTTAATACCATCTTCATGATGCTCAGTTTCTTCCTTGATCACATCATTTTTGAACAGTTTGTAAGCAAAGTCAGCCATGGAAACTAAAGATTCAGAAAGTTCTGCTTTGTGTCTATCAGCATTTCAGAATGTCAGTAAGAGATGGGGCACCCAGGAGAGCCTGATTTGTGAGATCACTTGGAATTGTCTCTTATTCAGTAGGACTCTGCTGACTGTGATGCTGCCATGACTCCCAGCTGTTACATAATCATCTAGTGATTAAAGCTTGTAACCACATTATACAATAATCCTGGTCTTAAAGTATCTGCTCAAGCGTGAAGCAGCCAAACTCTGGGTTAATCTCATCCTGCACTGTCACCCTGACATGATCATCTTTTCTCTTGATGTACATCCAGTGCATGTGTTCTCACCTTTCCTTCTGAAGTGGATCCGAAGGGCACAATTAGAACATGTACCGATGAATTAATAGCATCAGATATGGAAGATTGTGTAGTATCTGGAATATCTTCTTCTTCATTAAGAGCCAAAAAACAGTTTGTGACCAATTGAAGTTCTGATACAAAGATAAGATAATTAAGATATGCATTTTACCCTTGTTATTTCTTAGTGACTGCCACTGTTGTCACAGTAATCATCATGCAGTCTCTCATGAATCCCTGAAGAGGTGAATAATTCTCTTCCTTTGACCACTTTCTGTGATAAAATAGGTTATCCTTGGTGATAGAACAAGGGTAAATGGTTTCAAGCTCAAAGAAGGTAAATTTAGGTTAGATGTAAGGAGAAAATCTTTTACAGTGAGAGTGGTGAGGCACTAGAACAGATTGCCTAGTGTTGTGGTTGGTGCCCCATCCCTGGAGACTTTCAAGGAGAGGCTGGATATGGCCTTTGAGAACCTCATCTATCTTTGGTGTCCCTGTTAAATAAAGGAGAATTGGACTAGGTGGTCTTCAGAGATTCCTTCCAACTTTAAGGATTCTATGATTCTATGACTCTATCCTACTCTGCCAGCTGACAACCAAATGATGTTACTGAACATCAGGCCTATTGATAAGGAAGATCAGTAGCTCTTCTTTTGACACTTCTGTTCTTACAGTGTTACACCTTTCATGTCCGGAAAGAATATCTCCAGTACACTAATGACCAGAGGTTGAAACAGAATTTCAGAAACTCTACTACAAATGTCTATCCTAATCTTTCCTCCCAGTGGACAGTAGTGTGATATGTCTTAAAAGTGCTGGAATGGCACGGAAGGGAATACTGGACTTCTAGTCTCTCTCATTTTCTCTAAAGGTTGTTGCATGTCAGTTGCCTTGTGATTCTTCAATGCTGTCATATTACTCAGTTGGCATTTATCTGGTTCTGATGACTTTTCTTGCACCTGCACACACTGGATTTTTTCCCTGTATTTAAGCTCTGTTTTAACTGCTAAATGCCTCTTCTTCCCCTGTTTTACTGTTGTCTTTTTTTTTTGTATCAAGTATGCTGTCACTCAACATGTTAATGACAATGGTTTGTCTGTACTCTGATAAAAGTTTCCCTTAATATTTATTTATTTAATCATGACAAGAGATTCAAAGCACAGTAAAGCGTCAGATTTATAGGCATGAGAACATAAGGACATTCAGCCACATCAAATGAAAGAAACACCTAGCCCAGCATTTCATCTGTTGGCCAATGCTGTCAGCAGAGAAAGCTCGGGAAAAAAAAACACAGCGCAAAACCATGGGACATAGTAGAGTTTTTGAGGGAAAATCTGTATACAGTAGTAACCTATGAATCCAGAACTTCTTGAGTAAGAAGGGTTATTTTGAGTGCTTTAAAGCTCTTGATGCATTTTTCTACCATACATTTGCTTTGGCCACAGGCATATGAGAACCACCTGGCATTCATAAATTACTTCAGAGGCATGACTTCAAAATGAATAGCAGCATATCTTAGGGTGAGGACCAGGCTTTCCACTGCCAGATAGGAAATCTATCTTTGCTTGATAAGAGGAGGAAATTTTAGGGAAAAAAATGCAAATGAAAACAATAGTAAAATAGTTATGAGTAAAATTATTTCAGGATCTTCCCCATGTGCTCCAACAATCTTCTTACTTTTAATTAAAATGTGACCTCACAGCAACCCAGAGAACTTCCCAGTTTACGAGTTAATTAGAACATGAATATGAGATTCCCAGGTAGTAGTGGAACATGAGAAAAAATGTGCCAGCTGTCCCTTCAGAGTAAGTCGCCTGCCTCGGTCTGCTGCTATGTTTCTAATCCACAACAAGGTAGCAGCTTGCTTGCTGGTTACTCATTTTTTCACCATTTCCCTCTTTTCTTAAGAAGGCTAAACTTGGAATTGTTTGAAATTTCTTCTATACTTTTTCAGAAATGCAAGTAGAGCAGAAAGCTGCTGGAGCTAAAAATGTCTTTTGTTAGCAGCAGCAAAGTGCAGAGTCTGTAGGAAGAATTCTGGACTCTCTTGGTCTATTCCATTCACTTCTCAGCCTTAATCTCCCATGCAATCTGGAAGTGCATATACTAGCTTACTGCAGGCTTAGCAGTTTTCCTTTCTATGCCCCTCTCTTTTCCCCTATGCTTTCAGTAGACTCAAGGATCAAGGCCTAGTTATTTCTTTTAGGTTGTTGAAGTTTAGTGAATAAGAACAAAAAAATGAAGAAAGCCAACATATTTTTTGTAAGTGGTAGCCAACAGAAAACTTCCTCTGGCTGAAAACTTCAAAGACTGCGTTTTCAGATGCAGAGAATCACAGCTATCCTATCAAAACTTTTAAGATAAATATTTTGTACTTTTGAGACAGGAAAATTAGCTGTGAGTTTGCCAAAGTCCTCAGTTAAGGTTGATTTTGATGCTGGTTTTGAGTGAGTGACTTGGAATGGATGTAGTAGGTCAGAAGGGAAAATAGTAAAGGAAAAGAGAAGAGAAAGACAGAAGGAATCAAAGAGAAAAGAAGATATTAGATGAATAGAAGTAGGAAAGAGAAAGAGGTGGAGAAAGAGAAAGGAAACAAGGATGGAAAGAAGATAAAAATTAGTAGATAGTTCACGTCTACTTTATCTTTATTGACATGTAAATCTAGTCCCCTCTTTTTCCTCAACCACTATTTTCAGCATCTTACTGAAACAAGAAAAAAACATTTACTCATTTTTCTAGAAAAAAAATCACTTCTAGTTCATACTATGACATTAAAAATATTTGCCTATTTTCTTCTTTTAGATTATTTTTCAATGTGTTCTGTAAACCAGTAAATATGTTTTGCTTTTCTACCTCTCACTGCATGATTTCAATGGTTTTCATCATCCAGAAGTTCTTTTCTTGAGCAGATGAGGCTAATTTATGTCCTAAGTTGGCAGGTTCATGGATTAACATATATGCTCAGATTCATCCTATACAGCATACCCCTGAAACTCCCAAGGTGAATCAGAAACTCACTGCTGAATCAGAGCCATATGTATCAATGAGAAATTCAAATGATTCGCATCAATGTACATCATTTTGTACTTGTCACCATAAAAACAAGCCTGCTTAAAAAAAAAATAGAAAAAGAAAAAAAATCCCTAACTTTGCTTCGAGAAGGCAGGTGACCCCAGGTAAGTGCATTAGAATATGTGTTCTAATATGTCTGATTTGAAACTACATGGTAAAAGTGGGGTATGAAAGATACCCTTGCTTGTATAGTCCTGCCTCTTAAATCCATGGTAAAATTCACCCTGATTTCAACAGGAGATATGAAGGAAATAAAAAATCTCTTTGAGAGTTTAACTTGAAAGGACAAATCTGCAAGGGATTTTAGTGAAATGTCACCGCATCTCTCCAAAAGATATACCTTTGTAGTAGAGTCTGCAATCCTGAGTTAGATGTCTGTTTCTATATAACACGTATAGGAGAGATGGAATCCACAAAGACACGTTTTGCAAAGAAGCACTTCAGCAAATACTGAGGTTAAGGATATATTTTTAAGCTTTCGCTTCACTTTACAACACATTTTGGACTGTAGGAGATGCCTTCTTCCACCTGGAATTCACAGGTCTAAAACCCTGAGTTACAGCATTTTACTTCCTGATAAAAGGGATTTCCGTTTCTAGCTTTTGGATAACAAAGGATCTGAGTTTTCTTTGTCACATGGCACTACAGTCTCCCACCACCCAGAGTGCTCCGTTCTTCCCAGCTAGAGCTTTCCTGGATAATTAAGTAATCACTGGAGTACCTGATAGGTACTCCCCCATACTGAGGAAGAAGCTGGGTTCCAGTTCATGAAATAGTGTATGTGTTTAATACTAAGTAATCACTACAGCAGTGACTGGAATCCAGATCTCCCTTTTTCCCAGGTGACTGCCTTAAGTACCAGACTCTTTCTGTCTTCTGAAAAGCTTGTTCTTTCACTGACTTAATGAATATTTAATCACTCCCTCTGAAGTGGAACATCACATCTCGCAAGGAGAGACAGTGAGCAGCCAACCCCAGGAAATCTACTAGCCTGATGCTTGGAACATTTTAGTGAAAGATACAGTTTCAAATCCCTAACAAAATAGGGAATTGAATCAAAATTTTCTACCTTAAATGAAAAAAGTTCACAGACTTAATATATATGTTCTACTTTTATGCAACAAACCCTGAAGGACTTGGCACCCCTCATCCATCTACAGGGCAACAGAATGTTGCAAGGTTTATCAGGAGTTAGCATGTTCATATAATATTGCATATACAATAGAAGGGTTGGATAGAATAACTTAAAATTCAAAAATTGCATAGGCATGTGCTAGACATCTAGCAAATCAGGATTTAGTCAATTATCATACTGTTCAGAAGCAGGTTTTAGACTCTTGGATAATTTTAATAAAGATACACTGATTGCTTGGGCACAGACTCAAATGTGTATATCATTTCCTAATTCCCTTTTAGAAGTCAGGAAAATTAAGAACATTAATTAGGCTCACTGAGTGCCTAAATTAGGTACTTAGGCTTCCAAATTGATTAGTGGAGTGATCTAGGTACTAAAGAGCAGTCCAGAGAGTTTACCTGCTGGGAGCGGATTCACTTAAAGATAGCTGTTATGAAACATTAGCCATGGAATATAGCTGTGTCACTGCCTCTCTCTGAAATTTAGGCATTGACATTAGGAGTTTAACCCTGTACACAGGCATTTAAAGCCATTTGTGATATTGCAGGGTAGCCCTCCACCTGTCCTCTAGCTGCCAATTTAGAGGAACAAAGGTTTCACATAAATCCTGTGCCTTGTCCACCATCTCCACAGACAGATAAACCTAGAAGCTTCTGTGTGGACAACTGAATCAAACTTCAAGTCAGATTCAACATCAAGCTGGAGCAATGCAAATACAGGCATGTGTATATAGTTGTCTACCGGTAAGTTAGTTGTCTAAGTGAATGGAGATCATAAGTACGATCTTTTCATGAAACATTAGTGTTACTTTGGATCTCTGTTATGTATCCAAAGAGCTTGTATCTTGAGTGTTAAAGTATCTGAGACAGCACTTGGAGCCCAAAAGAGGAGCCAGTGTAGACAGTTGGTCTAGAGAGCCGAGTAAGAGTAAACCATACTTAGTTGGGAAAAATCTGAGAAAGCAGGCTTCATGGGACAGTGAAGATTGCAGCTACAGTGGAATGACATTGCACAACACAAAATTTGTGGGATCAGACGAAAGGTAGGCCTGAGGAGCAAGCCTACAGAACCAAGTGTTCTCTGCTGGAAAGAAGAAAACTGAGAACAAGAATAGGCCAATATTTTTCTGAAGAAGTGCATTTATATTAACTTAGGCATATCTTGAGTAAAATTCAAAAAAATACAAAGAGAATATGTTGGACTCTAAGGAATTACCAAAGAGCAGCCCATCTACACTAGCATCTTTTTTGCTCTATCAGTGACCAATAATTAATGACTGTCTCATCTTTATCTATCTCTAGCAGGAGACAGTGCAAGACTTTCAATCTTCTCTGATCTGATGGTGTCATAGACAGGATATTCCTTGGTATGTAGGAGATGAGGTTCAAGTTGTCTCAACCTGAACACCAGTCTTGAACAAGTAGCATGACTGTCTTTCTTTGCAGATTTCCTTTATAGTCGACTAGATGTTAGAGGGAAATATTTCACTCTGAAGGTTGTGAGATGCTGGAACAGTTTACCCAATGAAGTTGTGGTTGCTCCATCGCTGGATGTGTTCAAGACCATGTTGAATGGGGCCCTGAGCAACCAGGCAATCTAGTGCCTGATTTAGTGTTTAGCAGCCCTGCCTATGGCAGGGGCGTTGGAATTAAATGATCCTTAAGATCCCTTCCAACCCAAGCCAGTCCGATTCTATGACAGACAAAAATATTCTTAAGGTGTACAAGTCCTGTCTTTGTAAAATCAATGTCCAGAGCAGGTCAGCTAGGAACTCCTTTTTCTAAATATAAAATCTAGTGAATTTCAGATAACAGAGGATATCAGACCTGGGCTCAACTCTAAGTTGAAAAGTCAAGTTACATAGAACTTATTTTGTATGTGCCAGTGTAATGCATCATGTATGGGTATGAGGTATTATAAATCAGGTATGTTGGTTGTTTTACAGCCTCTCCAGGAGCAGTTGGCAATTCTGTAAAAAATGTAATCAAGCTCTTTCAGTCTCCTAATCCACCAAACAAAAAAAAAAAAAACAAAAACACCCTATCACTGCTGTGTCCAAGACTTCTCCATCACCACTTATGAAACATATTTGAAGGTCTGGAATGGCAACATTTTTACTAGTACCACCCAGAGTGAGTATCGCCTAAAGAAGGACTATTGCTATGAAATGTAAAGCCATATGTAATTCTTCACAAACTGTTGGATAGTTTAACATATAAAATCTAGCACTTCAATCATTTTGGAATACAAGCATCTTAGAAAGCTCTTTTAAAAGAGAAACAAAATCATTAAGAATTAATACTGAAATGTAAACCATATAAATGCATAGTTTTACCTTAAGCCAACAATGTTATACCTTTTTCATTTTTGTGTTAAATATACAACATTATTATGGATAAACAACTACTATAAATATTTTAACAAAAACTGGTTATAATATAATATTTCAGGTATATTATTTTTTCAAACTTTTAAAATAGGTGCAGAAATAAAAATGTTTGTTATACATAAAAGTAGTACATTAAAAAAAAACTAGCAGTAAATAGATCAAAGTTAAGGCTTACACTGCAGTGATATTTCTTTCTTATTTAGTAAGAATGTTTGTCACATTACATGGTCAAAGAAAAAAAGTTATCCCTTATTACTCCTTTCACTTTTTTTAAGGGTACGGTGTTTATAAACTGCAATTAATAGCAACATTCTTGTATTTCAATCTTAACTCCTTTTAAAGCATTTGTTTCTGAAGATGATGTTACTGTGTTGTTAAAATTCTTCATATCCTTTCTGCTGATACACACTAAACATTTCTTATAAATAGTACAGTTGAACCAGTAGTCATAATTCTTCTGCGCAACAATCTGTTGGGGGTAAATGCCCACCTAGAACTTCTCCTCTCTCCAATCTGAATGTTGTTTGTGAGTCTTAAACAGTAGATAGGCTTTGCAGTTTCCACTATGGCTACATAACTGGAAATCTCCAAAAGAGGAAGAAAAATTTTGAGTTTAAATATTTCCCACTGAAACTCTATTGATACAGTTGCATTCCCAAATGAACCAGTCAGAGCTCCTTTAATACTTCTAGCTCCTGAAATTATACAAATACACGTTTATGTGTCTATGTGTAGACTATGCTACGTGTTGTAAATTATCGTTCTTCCTACATTTTTTATTATCAGATGACTAATGAAATCATGTGAAAGTTTTACGAAGAAGTCAGGATTCATTCTTCTAAGTTTTAAAGCTCTAAAAATTGAGAAAAATAGCCACCTCCAAGGAGTGATTCATCCCACCTACTTAAAATACTTGTCTGTGGATGGATTACATTCTCCACAGATCTTTTTCTTGATCCACTATCTCCAGAGAGAATCTTTGCAGCCAACTCAGATTCAATACCTGCTTTTTAAATCTGTATGCCTGTATCTGCACCAAAATAGATAGATATTGGTGATACCAATGTAGTCAGTGCAATGTGGGGAGTAATACTGTTCATCCACACACTGCTTGTTGTTGCTTCCTCACTAGATCTGTGCAAGAGCTACGTGTTGTAGCTATCTATCTCAAGCTGCTCCTACTTTGTTAGTATTAGCTGTCACATCAGGAAATCACTTCTAACTCTCAGACCCAACAGCACATCATCATCCTGATCAGGAGTAGCATTCTTATACTGGCAGTGTCCACACTACATAGCACTTGCCCACTGCTCTTGTCTAGGATATCTGCAACATTCATGTAACGTTAAGTCAAACTCTGTAGTTAAAAGGAAGAGAGGAGGAGAAGGCAGATTTGAAATAGTATCAGGGATATCCACCAGAGTAATTTTTAGAAGTAGGTATAAGTAATAACACTAAAAGAAAACTAGCTATCTTTCTACAAAATACAAAATTTGCTACTGACTACAGGGGAAACAGGATACTTCATATTTTTATCCATCTTTATTCTCTCTTCTCTGACAAGGCACAGAAATCAATCTAGATCTTTGAAAAGGCAGTGAAAACTTCTAGGACATCAAACAATCCACCAATCTGTGATTTCTTTCCAATGAATGGCAGTAAGATCATATGTGAATTGCTATGTTCAAACATCTGCGTCTAAAACAAATTCCTTAACGAACAGATATTTTGAGATCATTCCTGAAAATGATGCAGACCTGGGCCACAAAGGATGAGGTGTGGTTATACGACTCTTCAAGCCTGGCTAATCTTCCTAGGATTGCTATCTGTGCTGAAGCCAGTGACAAGGACAGGCCCCTCCAGATTGCTATTCAAGTCAACTAGCATAGCCATCTGTCTTCAGATGAAATAAATCATATTCAGAAACATCTGCCTTTGTATTCATGGCCAGAAGCAGAAGTCAACAGTTAGCTTAGCTTAGACTAAACAACTTTTATGGTTAAAGCAAGGAGAAATGAATGTATAACTCAATGACTGCTTTCTTCGGACACAAGTTCCTTCAGCAGTGACCTATAAATATAGTGCTACTACCCAGAGTAGCAGACATACATCTGAAGTCACATTTGGGCCATTAATTACAACATGTACCTTAGGGTCTCATGCACCAAGATGCCTTAGTGGTGGTAACCACATTATGATGATGGTAAGAAACAGTCACAGACAAAGCACTGTACAGAATAGTGTGCAATCTAAGGGTCAAAACACAGGAGAAACAGTAAAATATGTAGATGAAGGCTACACTTCCCTTCAGATGTAGAAAGAGTTAGAATCAAGGTCCTCGAGGTGAAAAGCTAGTTTTTATCCACTACACTACACTACAGGAGTCATTGTTTTGTTTTTTTTTTTTTTTTCCTATTAACCAACTGAGAAAAGAAAGATTGTGTAGTGACTAGAAGTATACTGTAAATATTGGGGTTAGCAGAAGTCACAGGGAAACCTTTCAAATAATAAGAAATGGTGATAGAAAGAGTAATACGGTGAATTTGTATTGATACAACAATCATTAACCCCACACTCTCACTTTCATTTGCATTAAAGAAGCAGCTGACCACAGTTTTGTGGTATTATTTGTCCTTGCCCTACTGAAATTGTTTGGCAGGATGGCAAGTTTATGTTTATGGGTATATGTGCACAGGTGTGCATGAGTGTGTTTATGCAAGAATATTGGGAAACACACTGAATATTTTAAGTTCCTTATGTTAGAAAACAGTGTGCTTGCCATTCAAATATTTTAACTATATGCTATAGAAGGCCACTCAGGTTTGTTCTATTATGTGAATCCAGATTGCGTCACTTCAGCAGCTAAGGACTATCACTTTAAGCAGTCCTATCACAATCTTACAAACTCTCAGGGAAGGACTTAAAACACTCAGAATCTGATGAATACTGTTGTCTCTACAGATCCCTGTGAGCTGTTATGTGCATTTTTGGTCTTGTGCAGAGGTTAATCCTGCCTGCTATTTTCTCCATGGCTTGCCCTATCTCTTATAGATGCGCCAGACAGAATTCACTGAAATGTTCAACACTTTTAGCCACTTAAACAAGAAACTATTCACATCATTTTTCAATGACAATGATCTGAAATCCTAACTGAGCAAGCAATTTTAACTAGAAATCTGGGAAAGGCTGTTTAATACAGAAATAAGTAGGAAGTAACCAACCTTGAATCATTAGGGTATTTAAGAAAAAATAAACAGAAAAAAAGCAAGTGAAAAATCAGTGATAAAATTAAACAGTAATGATGATTTATAGCAAGATACTCTGAGACATGACAGAAGTCTCAATACACCAAAAGGAAAATCTTGTTTGCTCAAATTATTTGTTTCTTCTGTCTAATGAATGTAATTCTAATATACAAGTGATAACACTGGCATTTCTTTGAAATGTTGATTCAGTTTAATTATGAAAATCACCAAGGTATTTTCTGGCTGCTGCATCACTCCCTGTACTAAGATTAATCACATCAACATCATTCATTTAATCTTCAAAGAGGAAGCAGTTGTCCACAAAAGCCTTCAAATAGCTTCATTAGTGCAATTTTTCAGACTCAAACACTTAGCTGGCAGCATATGATTGAGAGTAAGGAAGGTCATTATATTCATCTGTTTCCTAATCCCATTTTTTTTTTATGTTTCTTCATTTTTTTCTGTGGAAATGTATAAGCTCTGTGTTCTTCCCCTTTTCTTTTGAACATCCAAACTATGTGCAGTTCACAAACAAGGCAGAACAGTTGGTGGCTATCATTCTTTACTCAGTTTGCAGAGGGATGAATTTGAACCAGAATATGCTCCGCTCCTGAGCTCAGCCAGTGATGATTTAACATACAGAATGTTTTTGTCACCAATCACTAACACAAAAGATCTTAAGAGGTGTTTACTTAAACATGCAAACAGGGTTAAAAAGGTGAGAACAGAGCAATGTGCCTAGCTTTTTCTCTGCCAGACTGAGACCTATTAACAATGTTTTAGAGAATAAAAATAAGCCCAGCCTCTTTCTATTATTAATATTTAATTGCATGCTAAGAGCATCATCCTCTTCAGTGGATGCTGAAAAGACCTTCCCGGTTACTGCTTCATATTACTTAAAAACTTCCCTAACACAACTGTTCATTTTCAAAAAATCATGATGACCAGTGTCCAATTAGCTGCTCTTATGGCACAGTCTTTGAGCAGTTTTAATTTGAAGAAACATAGCAATGCAATCCACCACACCATTCAGGGCACAGAATCTCACCACCGAGATCGCAGTGACAGCACGGTCAGGCACAATTATCCCATCTACATAGCACTAAAACAAGCACTGGTCAAAATATACTTAGTTCTATCATTTAAGAACCCAAACTGTCAGTTCAGTTTTGAAGCAATGAAAACTGAAGACTTTATTAAAGTTTCTGCTAGCACATTTGCCTGCAGCTGTCAGTACTGTGTGCAAATCAGTCAGAAGAGGGGAAGCCTTGAGATGTGAGACAGTGAATGCAAATTTAGTAAATAAACTATTTAAAGGAATTATTTTTTTCAGTTTTAGGTGAGGAGAAATATCAATTTTATATTCCCAAAATCACTTAGGCAAAATTTCTTTTAAATGGATCTTAACACTGTAGTGGATTGGCAAGATTACAAACAAGCAAATTATTCAGAAGCTCCCCATAAGGATGGAAAAATGCATTTGAACCACAACTGTATTTCTTTAATTAATTGCTGGATTTAGTTGGAAAAGAAGTGTAGGAGAGCTCCATAGCTACAAGGCTGTATGCTTCAGTTCTCACTGCCTTTCCTTCAACTACTTACATTCCTCTCCCCGGCATATAAACAGTGTTCCTGCTCCTTCCTACCTTCAGATATGAAAGAACAGCGTAAAATATGGAATGTATCATCCTCAATCCAACCACTAAAACTATAAACGCTTTTATAATGAGAAGTCTCCTGAACAAGTAAGGAATTTCTTTGTGCTTGTACTTAAAAATAAATAAATTAATTAAATAAACAAACAAACAAATAAATAAATAATATTCTCAAAAGTTGTCATGTTAGCATGACTACTACTACACCCCACTTGTGCCTTTCTCTAGGAAAAGCTTCTCCAAATCCTGCATGGGCTGAAAAGCTTAGGTTCTGAAGTTTTCTACAGGTTCAATATTCTACTTATAGGGGAGAAAAAGAAACCATAACATCAGATGTATTTACAGGGAGGCTTCCATCCTTGAGCCAATCTACGAAATCCAGTGGACTGCTTTTCTCCTTGTGTGCAATTTGGCTACAGAAGAGTCATGCAGGTGGAATTCTTGTTCTTGAGAAATGATTGAACAATAGTTGCGTAAATTGTTTCACTTAGGGCAGAAGTCATGGAATAGTGGATTAAAGTGGCTGGAAAGCCAGAGGAGCCCCGATATTTCAAGTTAAATTGGTATCCTTATTCAAGGTGTCAGAGACTCCAAAAGCATGTATTTCCATGCCAATCTATTTCTCACAATTTTCGTTGCAGAACCCGAAGTCTTCTGTACTGGATTTTTTTTCTTAGGAAAAACAGCAAGATTGAAGTTGGGATCCCTGCAGTTTTTCAAATCTTCCCCTGTATTTCTTTCGAATCTTATCACTGGATCTTGGCCACACTTATCATTGGATGAGGCCACATCATTTCAAGCTTTGAAAAACAGAGGGAATGACCAGGCTGATCTTGCAGTTTGTCCCACTTCACTAGAATAGCTAGAAATTGCTACTCAAAGTAAGCTTATTTCTGCTTACTACCTTCGTACATGAGGAAATATTAATTATACTTTTTCTATTTCTATATTATTTCTATATGTTTCTAATTCTATATTAATTATTCTACTCTGCACTTTTAAATAAGCCTTTGAAAAAACAAAACAGAATAACTCTGTCTGCCTGGGATTGATCCATCCACCAAAGTATCTAGCAAAATCAGTGTATTTCTAGTTATTTAGCCTTAAAAGGTTATAATCTGGTTGATCTTTGGTCACTTTTTATCCAGATGATGTTATCCTATGGAACCCAAGGGCCTCTAGGTCTCCATCAGGTCATAAAAGAAGGAAAAAACTCTTCAGCCAGGTCTTGCTGTGACAAATGTGGGTGTTACACATTACTCTTCTCAAATCTCTGTTTTCATTAATTACACACTATTTCTCTGAAAATTCTGAATTACACAATGAGTCTAACCAAGATGTTTGCTGAAAATTCCCCTTCAGTTATTGGGTGGAGAGATGAAAATAAAGATAGTCCCAGGGAAAGTATTTTCAATTGATCAGCCTCGCACCGTCTATTTACAATGCAAACATTTATTTTGCTTTCTTTCAGTGTCAAATGAACTTTTGCTATTAAACCAGAAACAGACTACTGAGTGACAATGTGCAGTGCAAATTAAGGATTGTTAAAGGCCTTGTATCTAAAAGTAAGCTAACTGCTCTAGAGGAATGATCTGCAGAGGCGACTATGAATACAAATACAATATATTTATGTTGCCACTAAAAACAAATCAGAATTCACACCCCCAAGAGTCACACTCTGCCTTTTTTGTGTGTTAACCATACACAAGGTTTCAATCAAAACTGGCACCAAGTGAAAAACCTTCTTCACAGAGCATGAAGAAGTAGAGATTCACCTTTCTGACCACCTTCTTTCCTGTCTTCTATATATCCTCATAAAATATTTACTCTGCTGCTGAATGACCACTCTGATTATCCTTAGACTCCTTTTCAGTTTCCCTGATGATGTCATGGAAATGTTAAAGCCATTATGCTAAGCTAGGACCTCCATCTCCCACGACCTCTTGGCACTGCCTTCTGAGGACAGCGTGATTCTTTTACATAAAAGTTACTCTACCTTCAGGTCATCAATAGGCAGACTCGTAAGGCGTCAGCATTTCCATCCATGCCAATAAAATTTAAGCCGGGTCATGTGAAAAATAAAAGTACAACTCCGTTTTGTACATACAACAAAGTGACCAAAATGGTTACTGGAAGGTACCGTGGTTTCCTACGGGAGAATAGGTGTGACTTGATGGGTCCACCCCACAGGTAATACTCGGCATTCCTTTTCATTAAGCGATTAGGGAAGTGATTAGCGACTAGCACCCTGCTCTAATTATCTTTAATGCAGTGTTTCAAATTGATCATGCATAATGCAATTAGAAATCATAATTAAATTAATTTATATTGATTTAAGCCTGTATAAGTTGTTAATAACGATAGGCCATTACATTAATTCTTACAAGCCAACATTAATGTTTTCGATGCTCTGTAACACCCCGGTCTCCCCCCGGCCCCCGCCCGGCGCTTCACCGCGGGCTTCCGCGGGCGCGGGCCCGGACCCAAGGCTACGGCTGCCCGCCCCGCAGCGCCCGCTCTCCTTTCCTCGGAGACGCCCAGGGGGAAGCTCAGGGCTTCAGAGAAGCCGTGGAAGAGACGTGGGGTGTTTGTTAACCAAGAACAACCCCCAGAAAAGCGGCTCCAGGCGGCTGGCAGCGCGGAGGAGGGGTCCGGCCCCAGTGCTTCTCTGGAACTTGTCCCGTCGCTGCCTGACACCTCTCAGCCGTGAGCGGGAGGTCCGGGGCCCAAAAGACTTTTTTTGTTCAAAGAGAAAGATCCCCGCTATGATAAAATCCCTCAGCGCCGGGGGTAATCAAATGATTTCAGAAAACAATTTACCCTTCGATAATATTTCTTTTAAAATGAATGCAGGATTGGATTGGAGAGGCATGAATTCTATTATATGTACAATTTAATCATGGGGTATTTAAAATAGACATTTCCATCTAAAATCCAATCAGAAATCAACACGGCACCTCGAGGCATTAAGATGATCATCTCCATTTTGCATTTGTAAACTGGTAGGAATAAATGTGGCTTCTGGATACCAAGAGGTCAAGTACGGCTGCTCAAATATTTTTCTTACAAAATGACGGATTTATTAGACAAATAAGTAGCCCGGCTGATGCAAAACCCCCAGTGATTGAATTTTGACGTTGAGTCAACAACAACTCGAACTACATCAGTGCTCCGAGATTTAGTTAGGATGGAAGAGATTACTGAACAAATAGGAGGCAGAAATGAATACAGATTTCCTAGGATCTGCCCCTGGCACCCTCTTCTTGACATTCCCCTCCATATGCCATCCCTATTCACACTGTATTCTAATTAAAGGACCGGGCTACCTCTTCTGATTTTACAAGAACTTTTAAATAATTAGTCTGGTGCGTGTTAAAAGGGAAAGCTTCAGACATGAGGGGATTTCGGTCCCTTTAGGATGCCTCCCCGGCTTTGCAGTCGCCGCAGTCGCTTCCTTGAGGAAGGGTGGAAAACGCCTCTGATGAGACTGCAGACGGAGATGAACTCTGCTCTCACCGCCGTATGCAAACACGGGCATCCTCGGCTCGTTTCCAGCCCATTCAAAGAGGGTGCTTGGCGGCTTTTTTGTTTTGCTTTGCTTTGTTTTGTTTTGTTTTCATTTGGGATTTTTAGGGGATTTTTCTCTCCGTTCCCAGTTGAAGGGTTCAGGGGGTGCAGCATCCCTGGGAATATCTCTCCACAGATCCCAGCGGATCTCTCCCAGCCCTGCACAGCAAAGGCAGCGGAGTTGGTCGCGTGAACCTGTCCTCTCTGAGCCCACACTCCCACCCACACACAGATGTGTGCCCCTAACAGGTTAGGGATGAGCAATGCTGGCCGGCAGGGAGCTAGGCATGGGCTAGAAAGCCTACGTGAGCTGTGGGAAAGCTGTGTTATTCTTGCTTCATTTCTTCAGCGCTTTGGAGCGTTACTTTTACTTGCTAATCACGAAAGGGCGCTTAAATAATTGAGAATACGTTTAAGCATAAAGCAGTCAGTTTCTAATCTTTTCAGGGGAAAAGGGACTAATCTGCACCTGCTGTGAGAGCCCTTTTTTTTTTTTTTTTTTATTTATTCTGTATGTTACTTCCACTCCAAGCTGGACCTGATGGCTCCAATTAAAGCAGAGCCTCGCGGTCTCCACATCCTCCCTTTTCCAGACCCTTTTTCTGTTCCCCTCTTCTCCGCAGATATAAACTTTTCCTGCACGGAGAAGAGGGAGAGGAGAAATCTTGCCAGACACAGTTTAGATGAGATTGTAATTATTTTTATTGAAGAGAAGCTCTTCAGAATTCCCAGGCTCTTCAAATCTATTGTATCTCGTATAAATTTGTAGAAAAAAGAAATGCCTTGTCTGCTACAGTGATCTGAATTGAAATTTAACAGGGGAGATCTTGAGAGCAGGATTTTAACGTACATTCTCTCCAGTTCAACAGTGGGGAAGAAATTGTTTCATAAGGCTTTCTCTTGTTACCTATTTTCCCTGACGAGTTTTTACACTGGGAAGAGGCTTCTCGGAGTATTGCCAAAGTTAATTCCACATTTATATTTCTGTAACCTACTTAGGATGCAAAAAAAAAAAAAAAAAAAAAAAAAAATCCTGTCAAATTAAAGTGAGTCCTCCTGTCTTGCCTGCTCCCAGCAAATAACTTGCAGCACCTAATAAATCCAGATGGAGTTCCTCATATAGCCCGGTGCAGAAATAATTATTGTCCTGGCTTGTTTCATGTCAGAGGCCTCTTCGGCTCATCTGTCATGAAACCAATTTCACTTTATTTACATCCATTTGCTAGTTTAATTACTGTGCTGATGAATAGCCTGAAGGAATTAAGTTACGAGTCTTTGGAAACCTAAAACGACAGATATATGGGTTACCTTTTAAATAGAGGAAGAAAATGATGGGTGATGTATGCACCAAAATTTAAAGGTAATAAGAGGCTTTATCTCACTTGGTGGAAATGCAGAATCAACTGACAGCCTGTGCATTTCCCTCTTGTTTTGATGCAAAGTATTACCCAAAAAGGTTTATGTTGTGGGGTTTTTTTTTGTTTGTTTGTTTTTTGGGGTGTTTTTTTTTTTTTTTTTTTTTTTTTTTTTTTTCAGGTTAAATGTAATTTGCATTAAAGAAAACGTTCCAGAAAACAGGTGCAGGATTTAGATCTAAGCATGGATGCACTCATTATTTTTCTATCCGCGGAAAGGGGGGAAAAGGTCAGCAAATAAGTCTGTTTTTAAAACTGACTTCAACACAAGCCAGAACAGCCCAACTCGTAGGCTCACTACCGTATACCCTCAATCTGAGAAATTTTCTCAAATCCTTCCTCGCCTGAACTTGGCTCTTTGTGATGCACTATACCAAGAGGTGATTTAAACGATCTAGATGACACTGTTCTTTAGGCAGACCTACAAAGAGCATAGTTCTCCACGTCCCTGATTAAATCCCTTCCTTCCTCCCCACAGTGCCTCATTGTTCTGCCGCCGTCGTCCTGCCCTTCCCCCACACACAACTTTCCTCATCAGCTCTATCATTTTTTTAAAAGCTAATATAGAATTTCAAAACTTTATGGGGCTTGTTTCTGAGTGGGAGATCAGTCTGTTTGAGGACCTTTATGCATCGTGAAAGAAGAGCCAAAAAACGCAGCAGTCTTAAAACTGCTTTTGGGGTGTATTTTGCCCGGGCTGTGTCCCGACCTGTCACCTGCAAGCCTGTGTGAGCAAACCCTGTAGAGAAAGCCTCCTGAAATGCCCTATCTTCCGAGCAAGGGGCAGAAAGCAGCTCTGGGAGCATGTGCAACTTCTGAGGTACTCTGAGCATATCATGGCATCTATTTTCCTGCACCTCAGAATTTTGGGCAGTTCTGTTTTGAGAGCTGCATCAAAGAGCCAGAAAAGCTCAGGCACACAGTGGCTCTGACACATCTCTCCCATAAAGGACTGCTATTGCCACTACTCCTGGAACTTTTGGGAGTATTTCTGGGAATCCCACAGGTTTAGCCACCGTGAAGCAAACCTCTGGAGAATAAATGATGTCCTGAAAGAGGCGATACTTATCAGAAGCTTTCCCCTTGGAGGCAAGGGAGAGGCAGAGGGTCCCCGTCCTCTCAGAAGTTGAGTAGCACCTTCAAACTGAACCCTCTGCCAGGGGAAAAGTGATACGTTCCCCCCTCCTCCCACAAACCTCGCCATCATCTGGCCTGAGCTGCACGGGGGTATAAAGGAGTGGATCAAACGAGAGTTACAGCTGCGTGTTCGAGGTGCTTTGAGTTTTACAGCTGCAAGAAATGAAAGGAGAAAGTATACGGCAAAACAGGGTGGGGTATTAAAAGCTCGCTTTTCTCTCCCCCTCCCCTCTCTCTCCTTTTCTCTCTCTCCCTCTTTGATTAATAGATCCATGTGGCTAACGGCCTGACATATGGTGTGCGAAGCAGCTTGAGATGGCACCTTAGGCGTGCCCTGCGGCCATTACCATATTAGAGGCCCCCGCGCTCTCAGCCGGCTCTCAGCGCGCCGCCGCCCGGCCCGGAGCTGTCCGTGGTACTGAATCGCGGCTGGTCTGAGCTGTCCATGGGGCTGAAGCTGGGTTGCCCCTAGCTGTCCGTGGTGCTGAAGCGGGGCCGCCTTCTGCCTCGCCGCCCGAGCACGCCGGCTCCCGCGTCCCTCTCCAAGAAATACACACTCGGAAGTCTTTTTCTGCTGGAGGTGTGGAACTAACGGCATCAAAATCATCTCTCGACCATAAAACAGGGATTCCCCCCTCCCCCACCATCTAGAAAACAAACAAATAAATAAATACTTTACTACAGAAAACACAAAAATTGCCTTGCATAGTCACATTTGAAATACAGTGCAAGACTGAAAAGCGGGGGGGGGGGAAATTAAAAAAAATAAAAAAATTAAAAAAAAAAAAAAAACAAAAAAAAAAAAAAAAAAAAAGCAGAGGTTCTGCAAATAGTTGGGAAGTAGTTCTGCAGTACAGTGGCTTTAGTAGCAACTGGTAGAGGGTGAGGAAAGATACCCCTACCTTGTTTGGAGACAGGAATGACGGCGCACAGTTCAGTGGATGAGAATGAGGCAAAAATAAGTTTTATTTAATTCTTTTCAAGGCTTTTGACAGAAGTATAAATCACTCCCTGCACCTTGCCTTTTAGTCTCCCGTAGATAACTGCCCTCTCTCTTTTGAACTTTGTTCTGGCTGTTTTGTTGGGAAATAAATGCTAACACCAGATTAAACGTTTCAGGTAGCTGCATCTTCTGATTTCAGGAAAATAGTGTTAATAAGGAGCTTTGATGTTGTTTTACTTTCAGACTGTATGCCTTAAGGCAGAAAAACGCATAAAGGTAGCTGGAAAAGTAAATTGCCAGAAGCGAAGAGCACCCTCGCTTTCAAAATCCTGTAAGTACTCTACTCTCCCACATCAAACCGATCCTATGCAGAGCAGCAGTCGCTGGGTAGAGGTTCCCCCGCTTTTGCAAACACCTCTCTTTTCAATGAACACACAACAGTGTGCACACCCATGTGTACGTGTGCACTCTAGTGCATATCGTTGTTAGTGAGAAGTTGTTAACGGAAGTGAAGAATATCGGGAAAAATACGAGAGACTCAGTGCTCCGGTTTTTTTTTCCTTTTTTTTTTTTTTTTTTTTTCTTTCTTTCCTTCCCCCTAATAAGAATACAGAATCCCGTGGGGAAGAGAATCCCGGGGATTTGCGGTGAGGAGTAAAGCCAATGCAGTGTAAGCAGGGAGATACAGACCTCCACTAAGCTGAGGTAGTCCGGAATAAAAGTTGTGCCCAGTGCACATTTGGGGTCTTTCTAGTGTTCTGCCAGCAGCTCGCTGCTCTGCTTTCAGGAGCCCGGCACACCAGCACAGCAGCCTCCTCGCGCACAATCAATACATTTTGCATAACACGAGTCTTTCCCGCAAGCTCACTCTGCCTTGCACTCTCTCTCTTTCTCTACTTTTGTTCATCTCTCGTAGGTGGATGGGGTTTCTACAAGGGCATTTCTGTAAGAAATTAGCGGTACCGAGACACAGGCTAGAAAGAGAGCTGTGTGCGGCGATAGTCGCTGCTTCCTCGGGCAGAGATCTCGCTGGAGCCCAGCACAGAGATCTCGAGCACGCAGTTCGCTTTCAGACAGACACAGCTTTCGCCTCCTCTCCCATCTCTCCTCTATTTCCCCCCTCTCCTCTCTCTCTCTTTCTGTTCCTCGTAGAGCAGCGCTTTAATAAAGTCACATAAGTGTTTGAAATTAACATAAATCATTATTAGTTATTAGGATTTGCTCTAAATTACTCCTTGAATATAACACCAAACCCCATCTGCCACTCCTGTTCTAGCGGCAATAGATTGCAGATAAAATAAATGTCCTTACCCCATTAGAATGTTCCTGTCTCTGTAGCCAAAAGCCAAACAAAAGCAATAAATACCGAGCTTTTTTCTCTCCACTATTCAGCTGTGACTGTTTTCATCAGCTCTTCCTCTAGAAAAGCTCGATAGCTGCCTGAAAATATTGCATTTTATATCACCAAAGGGCGATTAATATTGCATTAACTGTATTTAACATTTTTTAAGCGCGAGTAATCTGAAATGAGTAAGTTTCTGTTACTAAATACAGGGGATGTCAGAGCTGGTGAAAACAGCTTAAAATATCTGTATAAACAGATTATTTGTTTCGTAGTTTGTATTTTTATAATGTTATGGTATAGTGTGCTCTGTTTGAAGTAGAAGAAGCCATGCTAATGGTCTGTTTAAAGTATTCTGACACTGTCTGGAGACATCCAAGTCTCTGCCTTCATTAAATGTTTATTGTCAACACTTCAGTGAAAAAAAGTCTCGTGTAAGTGAATTTCCACTGCTGGATGCTGTCAACACTTTGTTTTATTCTGATCCGCGTGTACAAAAGTTTGTATACATTATGCTGAAGCGAAGAGAGGCAGAGATTTAGTGCTCTATAATTAGTTACCAAACAAACTTTTGTTAGTAATTCGCTTTGCATAATGACCATAATCAAGGACTAAGCTGTGCATATCGGCGCCTTGTCTTCTCCCGGCGCAGCCTGTACAAAGACGCGCTCATGTTGACATGCTGTCCTCTCGTCAAGGAACGTGTATTTAAAATAAAAAAAGGAGGAAAAAAAAAAAAAAAAAGCCCACAGCTTTTACATATTTTAGCTCTGCCTTCCACTTTTAAGTTGCTCCCTTTCATCCCGCCGAGGGATGCGCGCATGCCTCCATCCCTTCCCGGATCCAGCACTCAGCAGCACGAAGCCCGTACCCATCTCTGAAACCCGTTTTAGGGCGTTTTGTCTCCTCGCGGGTACAGATCTGTGCAAGCGGGAGTGTCGGGCAAATCTTCCGTTGGAGAGGAATTTTTGGAAACTGGCACGAATCGATGTGAAGTTACCATTTATCTGCAACGCAGCAGCGTCAATTCTACGGTTTAATTTTGATATAAAGCCTTTTCAATACTTTGGTTCTTAGAGAGGTTTTTAGAGCTTTTTATGACACCAGAGTTTTTAAAGCAATCCCCCCACTCCGCCCTTGTATTTTAAAATAAGTGTTTCAGAACTTTCCCCCCCAGAGTCAGAAATGTTCTGGAAGGGGAAACACCGCGCAGGGGCCGGGTGGAAGTTCTGCCTTCAGGCGAACGGGAGAAAAGCAGTGCTGGGGGCAGGGAGGGCGATGAGCACCCCGCGGCCGCGCAAATGGAGGTGAAGAGGCAAAGGCGCAAAATGCGCTCTGCTGCCCCCGGGTGCTGCCCCGCCTGTCCCTGGCCGGTGTTTCTCCTCCTGGCGATGGGCTCTCGGTGCTCCACGAGGAACCTCTTTCTGCGGCTGCTGTTTTCTCAGTTCCTTCAAATATATGGAGGTTACATCCTATTTGAAATGAACTTTTGAGACACGGGTTCCATCCATCCATCCATCCATCCATCCATCCATCCATCCATCCATCCATCCATCCACCCC
>NW_024962262.1:27255671-27263103 GCF_019238085.1 Lagopus leucura
ATTTAATTTTTTGCACCGGGTTCCAACCAACCAACCACCCTCCCTCCCCCCCATCCACCCATCCCTCCATCCATCCCCCCCCCCCCCCCCCCCACTCATTGTACTATGATGCCAAGGGCTCTGTTCGCAGTTCTTTTACTTTGGCCCCATCTCTGCTGACCGAATATGCCCCCACCTCCATTCCAACTTTCCTCCCAAACTGAGCCTCGTCCGTTTGGAGGGTTTGGAGGAGGGGGTTATAAAGAAGGAAAAAAAAAAATGTTTTCCAAAAGCAGATAGGGGAGGGGGAAGAAGGGGAAGGGAGGGGGGTCGTGCAGCACGCCTCCCATCAAGCTGTCTTGACAACAATTACTAAAGTTTTTAATTAGCCTCTTGTTATAATTCATTTTATTAATTTTCCAAATCTCAGTGCATGAATTATTCAGGGCGGCTCCGTAATGGTGTTTGCGACAGCGCGGCCGCAGTTGGTGCGGGCAGTGCGGGGCCGGCAGTGCGGGGCCGGGCCGGACCTGGGTGTTCCATCAGCTCTGAAATAACGTCATCGCCGCTGATAATCGGGCTGTCTCGCAGGTGGGAGCGGGTTCCCATGCGGGTTAGAATTCTGCCGCCGATCTGTTAGAATCAATTAGGCTGCTCTCCTCTTTGGAGTCAGCAGGTAAATACAATAAGGCTTTAAAAAGCAGCGCTGCCGAATACTGAGGCATAAATAACTGGAGGGACTGAGAATCGTTTGGGAAACACCAGCGCAGCGCGGGGCAGCGGCGGTGCACCGAGCTCTGTGCCATCAGGTCTGCCCGAGTTACAGCAATTAGCCCTGAACAGACCTATCCCTGGCTCGGAGAAAGGGGCACGCGTCGGGCCGTGCTGCTGGGGCTCCGCTCCTTTCTGAGGAGCGCCGGACTTGTTGAAGCGGGGCCGAATTAGCCTCAGTATCGCAGGAGAGCAAAAATCAATACGACCGTGGCAGTGGGTGTCTTTTACTCACTTATGACGGCCTAATCAAAGTTGAAAGCGTAGGAGAGCAAAGTGCGGAGGAGGCATTCCGGGAGCCGGGCCGGCTCTTAAGGCACCGCGGCGGGGCGAGGGGCGGCGGGAGCATCCGCGGCGTGAGGGGGATTCGAACCTGCGGCTCTGGGAGCGCTGCGCTTCGCGGGGCGGCGGCTGCACCTGCGGGGGTTGAGCAGCAGAACCCATGCAGCACTGGGCCTTAATTTTGTTTCGTTTCCCGGGAGCCAAAGTTTTAGCCTCCACAAGCCCCGTCCCTACGAACATGCCTATGCGCATTTTTCTTTCTGGAATTTTATTTCCTGAGATATTTGCAGAGAGGCGTTTATTTAAAAGGCCTCAGCAGTATTTTGTAGGTTTTTCTTTTTCTTTTTTTTCTTCCTTTATTTTATTTATTTTTTTTTTTTAGTTATTTAATGAAACATTCAGATTGATCCGACAAAAGCAGAGCGCTCTGGTTTTGCACAGCTTCCTACTGTGAGAAATAGGAAACTCTGCAAAGCTTTTATTTATTTTTACGATCTGTTTTATTCACATATTATTTCTCCTTTGTACCGGATAAGGACTGTAGCGATTACAAAAAAAAAAAAAAAAAAAAAAAAAAAACTCCTTCACTTCTCGATACATACATTGCTCAGAACCGTATTTACAAATGTGGCATCGCTCGTAACAGTGTAATTCTCTGGGGCAGATGGAAAAAATAAAACAAAAGGAAAAAAACAAAAAAAAAAAAGCAAGGTTTGTAATTAATTTTATTTGTTCATTCCTGACTCTCCAAAAAAATGATACCCGATAATACTTTTCTATAAAATAATATTTTTACAAATGCGTTTATTAAAAATCCCGATGACATTTCAAGTTAACAACAGCAGAAAGAGGTCGATTCCGGTGGACGAGATCTATGCTTTTTAAAAATACCCTCAGTGCTCAATATTACAACATCAACAGTTGTCCAAAATCACAGCTCTTTTTTTTTTTTTTTAATATTTTTCTTTATCATCCTGTTCTGAACATCACGTGTCTCCATTCACAGATTTACCGGCGAAATGAAAAAAAAAAAAAAAAAAAAAAAAAAAAAGAAAAGAAAAGAAAGAAAGAAAGAAAGAAAGAAAGAAAAAAAGATTTGGCTAAAACGTGCCTCTCCGCGGGACAACCCCTCCATCCCGGCCGTTGCGCGGCGTTGCCGTCGGGTCCGCTCGGGCGCAGCGCAGCGCAGCGCTGTGGGCGCGGGGCGGTAGGTGGCATCGTCCTGCACCCTCCCGGCGGGCGGGCGGCCCCGTAGGCGCGTACAGCGCGAGATCAGCTCAGGATTCTCGCCTTTATTAACCCCAAACAAAAATAAAGCATTTCGTTACATCGTTCAGTGCAATTAGGCCCGTCGGAACAACGCGTCGCCTGAAACCACCCACGTTTCCCTTCTCTATACATTTTTTTTTCTTTTTTTTTTTTTCTTTTTTTTTTCTTTTTTCTTTTTCTTTTTTTTTTTTTTGCAGGTGCATAATCCTTTCCAGCGAACCGAAAAGAAATAGTTCAGAAGTCCCTCTTAAATTTTTCTTCTTCTTTTTTTTTTTTTTTAACCTTTGATTTATATTCTGCAGTTATAGAATAAACTCCAAGAAACACACGCAGCTAATTAATATATAGTTCATTTTATTCGGAGCACCGATTTTCACATAAGAGCTATCTCAAAGTAAGGATTTCTGGATTTAGCAGAAAAATACATCTCTCACTATTTTCTTTTTGGTAGAATTACTCCCATCGGCCCGCGGCCGTACCTTCAATTTAGCAGCCGTGTCTCAGAAATACTATTATTATGATTATTTTTTCAATGCACCCAATAATAACTATTCTGTTTCCACGTTTGTTCTATGTGTAAGTATGCTGGGACGCATCTCCCCGTTGTATTTTGGCATACGGAAATACTTTTGATAGAAATGAAAGAAACAGAGTAAGGACACAACCAAGGAGAAAGCTCAGCAGACGAACACGGACAGCGTATTCGTGAGACATCTCAGGATCCACACGTGGTTGCAGTTTGTAACCTTTTTGTTTGTTTGTTTTCTGTGCATTAAAGAAAATATTTACAATCGTCTTTCTTCTCTCTCTCGCTCTCTCTCTTTTTTTTTTCTATTTTTTTTTTTTATTATTTTTTTTTCCCCCTCTTTTAAATCTAAATACAAGAACGTGACAAGAATGTTGGTGTCCCCGGTGAAAACAGGCAGTCAGACTGTGAGATCACACCATCCACAAAGGTTCTACCAGACGCTATTCTAGTTAGTGCTCAGTTTCAGAATGCATAGAATGTTTGCGCTGCAAACAATGATACACCAAATCATAATAATTATATTAATATTAATCATCATCATAATAAAATAAATAGTTAAATAAATAAATAATGCCGAAGCTCTGCCATGGCTCTCTCTGTTCCTTGTTTCCTCTTTTGCTCGTTCGGGGCATGCACGATTTCAGGCTATTGTTTGTTTAGTTTTAAATGGGGAGGGACGGGGTGTGTATGTGTGTGTGTGTGTGAAGGGGGGGGAGGAAGGGGGGGGGGAGGGGGGGGGCTTGTTTTCAGGGATTCCTGCCTGCTCAGATGCGAGCAGCCGGCCCCTGCCCCGGCTCCTGCGCTCAGTCCTACCTAACGAGGTCTGATCGTTTCGTTCTATTTTACTTTTTCAGTCGCGTAACGCTGCACCCTGACTATTGGTGTCAGCATCGGGATTGCAGAATACTACCGCCTGTAATCCGGGAGGCTGTCACAGTGCAAACTGACCCCCTTCCCCTCTCCCCTCCGCGGCATACACTCACCCAAAACCCATCCCCTACTCAACGGTTGCTACTCCCACTAAACGACTTTTCAACCCAAATTGTGTTGTTCCTTTTGCCCGCAGCCCCTAGGAAACGAACGCCACTCTGCCCCCCTCGTTTCCCCCGTCCCACCCATCCGATGCTATTGCCCCCAAACCCCTACAGCACTCCAGGGCCGTCCCTGTCCCAACGCAGTGGGACCGAATGGGAGCAGAGGGAGGGGGCCAACAGAACCACGGCCGCACGGAGCTGCGCTCACCCCGCGAGTGGACCCCCTGTCCGCTCCCCTCGCATTCCCCCCTCCCTCCATCCCCCCCCTCCACAGCCCTATCCCACAGGGACCGGGGCCGGGGGGGCGGTACAAGGAGAGAGGAACCGCACAGAGGGGGGAACAGCACAAAGGGGCGCGGCGGCTCTCAGCTCTCAGCACAGACAGAGACGTGGGCAAAGCCTCGCGAAAAAGCGCATTCAAGGAAAAAAAAAAAAAAATAATTAATTAATAAATAAATTAATAATAAAAATAAATCCAAACCCACTAAATCCATCCCCGACCCAACCGGCCCTCCCCTCCCCACCAAAGCACCGCCGTACTCATCTCTCAAGCAAAGGGAAAAGGGAAAGAAACCAAAGTAATGAAAAGAGGCCCAAACCAAAGCAAACGTAGCATCGTCACCGACAGTTCCGCCCTCGGGTCGTGGCTCTGTTTTGTTTTCCTGCTGAAAGCTGGGACTCGGTGCCGGGTTCGTGGTTGCTGCGGTACCGTCGGTGCGTGGCGGTGCTGTTCCTTCTGCCGGGGCGGGGGGAGGGGAGTAGGGAAGGGGGCAGAGGGGAAGGGGCTGCGGCCCCACGGCAGTCTCAGCCACCCCCCCTCCGTCCTCTGGGGCCGTCCCGGCGCCTCTCGGTGCGAATCATCGACGGCGCTGCCCCGCTCCCCCCCTCTGCTCCCCGCAGTCACTCCGGCACCGTCCCTCGGTCCCCCCGCGCCCTCCCCCGACCCCTCCCCCTAATAGGTGGCGGAAAATTTCATCCGTTTCTGCTTCTGTCTCTGGTTGCAAAACCAAACCCGCACCACGTTCTTTTTGAGGTCCAATTTCTCGGCAATGGCAGCGATCTTCTCGGAGGAGGGCCGGGGTTGGACGGCGAAGTACGCCTCCAGGGAGCGCTTCTCCGGGGCGGCGATGGAAGTCCGCTTGCGCTTCTTCTCGCCCCCATTGAAGAGCTCGGGCTTGTTCATTTTTTCCCGCTGGGCGCCCTCGGCCTCCTCCAGCCAGGCCTGCAGAATGGGCTTGAGGGCGATCATGTTGTTGTGCGACAGCGTCAGCGACTCGAAGCGGCAGATGGTGCTCTGGCTGAGCGAGCCCACGCCCGGGATCTTCAGGTTGGCCAGCGCCGAGCCCACGTCGGCCTGAGTCACCCCCAGCTTGATGCGGCGCTGCTTGAAGCGCTCGGCGAAGGCCTCCAGCTCCCGCGGGTCCGTGTCCGAGTCGCAGATGGAGGCCAGCCCCGCCGCTCCCACCACGGCCGCCGCCGAGGCCACCTGCCCTGCCGCGCCGTGGTGCGCGGCCACCAACCCCGGGTGCGGCAGCCCCGACGGCATGTTCATGGCGGCCGGGTGCGAGAGGTGGCCCAGGCCGTGCATGTGCGGGTGCGGGTGCGCCGAGCTGGAGATGAGGCCGCCGCCTCCGCCGCCCCCTCCGCCGCCGCCCCCTCCGCCGCCTCCCCCGCCGCCTCCGCCGCCCGCCCCGTCGTGGCCGCCGCCGCCGCCTCCTCCGCCGGCGCCGCCGGGCATGAGTGCCAGGGAGGGCGAGGTGATGTGCTCCAGAAGGTCGCCGGGCTCCAGCGCCTGGTGGTGATGGTGGTGGTGGTGGTGGTGGTGTGCCAGGGGCACGGTGGAGGTGGAGGTGCAGGGGACGCTGTTCATGGTGTGATACGTGGCGTCCGGCTTGAAGGGGTGGCTCTTGCCCTGCGACACGGCGATGTCGACGGCGGCCAAAGCCTCGGCCCGAGCCAGCAGAGTCTCATCGAGGCTAGCGAAGAGGTTACTCTGCAGCTGCGGGGACACAGAACAGAGTGGGGGCGGCAGGGGGCCGGGGAGAGGCGGCGGGGAAAGGGATAAGGGGCGACAGAGAGGGGACAGAGGGCGGAATGATGGGAGGCATGTGGCGAGGGGGAGAGCCGAAGACGGAGCAGAGAGGGGAGCAGGGTGGACAGGGTGTGAGGGGAAGAAATAAATGTGAGAAATAAAAGGGGAAAAGGAAGGAGAGAAAAGAGAAGAAACGGATCTGTAACTCTCAGCCAGGAACGGTGCCACGCACGCACCGCGCACTCCCTTGCAGAGGCCGGGTGACAGAAAGGAACGCGGAGAGCGGCTGAAGTCGGAGCGCCGCGCGAACGCCGCTTTCAAAAAAGATCACAGCGCTCCGATGATTGCAGGGGAAGACATGAAAAAAACATTAAGCGCCGCTTGTCAGAATGTGCCTCGCAGCGGTTTTTTTATTAATGCACATACACAGACATGCAGCAACCAGGAGAGAGAGGGGAACGGGGGGGGAGGAGGGAGAGAGAAAGAGAGAGAAGGAAGGAAAGAAAGAAAGAAGGAAGGAGAGAAAGAAGAGAGCAGAGAAAGAAGAGAGGAGAGAAGGGGGCAAGGGGAGCCGGAGCCGCCCGTCCCTTACCGGCGGCGTTGGCAGACACGCTCTCCGGATCGCTTCCGAGCTGGAGTGCAGCGAGGGGTACTTGTGCTCAGGTAGGGTGGGATGCATGGCAAAATGCGGCTGCTTGCTGTTCATCGACATCATCTTGAAGGCTTGGCATGTAAATCCACAAACACTCCTCAAGTAGGGCGAAAAGTGCTCTCCGGCGCTCTGCCCTCTCCCTCCCGCCGCAGGCAGCCGCCCGGGGCCGGGCCGGGCTGCGCTGGGCTGGGCGGGCGGTGAGGCTCCCTCCGGCCCCCGCCGCTCACTCCGCTGCCTGCCGCTGCCCGGCGCCGGGCGCGCTGCGCTGCGCTCTGCGCGCACCTGAGCCCCGCATCCCGTGGCTACAGCCGGGCGGGCTCTCGCGAGAGCGCGGCGGCTGCGGCTTTGACAGGCATCAGCTGTCTCCCCCCCTTCCTCCTCCTCCTCCTTTTCCTCCTCCTTCTCCTCCTTCTCCTCCTCCTCCTCCTCTCCCGCCTCCCCTCTCCGCACCTCCCGCAGCGCGCACGGATCGCCGGGGCAGGCGCGGGGCGGTTCTCAGAGCAGCCGCACCTGTGGCTGTCCCGGCCCCGGCCCCGCGCTGCCCCGCCGATGTCCCCCCGTCCGTGGCCGAGGTCCGTGCGGAGACCCCCTCCGCTTTCGGCCTCGCTCCGTTACCTCCCCGTTATTAGCGGCTTCCTCCAGAATAACCCCGGTGACGGACACTGGTTTGAGGCAGTCAGGGGATATCGGTTCCCACATAGTTCCTCCCCTTCATCTCCCCCCCACATTCTACTGGAATTGTGCATTTCCCTTCCGTTCCCGTGCGGGGAAACCAAAGTTTGCTCTGCGTGGCAATCACCAACGGAATTGCTAATTCTTCCTTTCCTTCTTTCTACCCCCTGCCCTTCTTCCTTTTCTCTTTTTTCCTCTTTCCCTCCTTACCA
>NW_024962262.1:27263567-27364321 GCF_019238085.1 Lagopus leucura
TCTTTCTTTCTTTCTTTCTTTCTTTCTTTCTTTCTCTCTTTCTTTCTTTCTTTCTCTCTTTCTTTCTTTCTCTCTTTCTTTCTCTCTTTCTCTCTTTCTCTCTCTCTTCCTTCCTTCCTTCCTTCCTTCCTTCCTTCCTTCCTTCCTTCCTTCCTTCCTTCCTTCCTTCCTCTCTCCCCCTCTTCCTCTCTCCCCCTCTTCCTCCCTCCCTCCCTCATTCCTTTCCTGCCTTCCTTTTTCTCTTTTTTCCTTTTTCCCCTTTCCCTTTTCTCTTTTCCATTTTATTTCCTTTCTTTCCCTCTTCCTCTTCCCTCTCCCCCTCTCTCCCCATCTCTTCCTCTCTCATTTGCCACAGGGATGTTGATTCCCTCTCACACAGTTCCAAACTGAATTAAAAGGAGAAGTGGTTTGGGGAACGAATCCTTCCCTCCTTCCCTTGCTCCTCTCTCTCCGTGGCTCATCGAATACTTTTGCACCCAAATGAAACACTTCAGGAGAGACAGTGGAGTTAGAAACCCTCGGCTGTTCTGTGAGCGCTCTTTGGGGCTATTGCCCTGCTTTAGAGCGGTTTTTCCCTTCTAGCTTCCTTATGGACTCGAATATCCACGGAGGCAAAGCTGAGGATGGTCTTCGGAGCACCCGGGGACGGATCTGCCCCTCCGGAACGCGGTGACGGGGGACACGGCGCAACCCGAGAGGAGCCCGCAGCCGTCCCGCTGTGCCCTTCTGCAGCCCCCCTGCAGCCAGGAGGGAACGAGCACAAACTACGGAGAGGCTCCGGCATTGCTGCTGCTCCGATGATGCTCAGGGATGAACGATGTGGCATCGAGATACCGCTGTGGCGGGGGTGGGCTCTCTCGATTTACAGATGCCCTCCACCCCTCGGGTCGCAGAGGGATCCCTCCCTGTTCGCCCCCTCGGGCTTCAGGGTTGGGGCCGGCCTCTGCCACGGCGTTGGGGTTCTTGGTGTCAGCTTCTTCCCTGACAGGTCTTAAACAGTGCTGGAGGGAAAGGCAGAGGGCGAGGGGAAGCGGAGGGTGGAGGGGGTTGCTCTATGTTACGAGTTCAGACAGCGCTTACTCTGCTTCCACTCCAAACCCTAGAGGAAAAACTTTTCGTGGGACACCTCCGTTATTATTACTATCACCGAAGCGCTAACGTGGAGCAACGCTTTATATATCATTCCCTTGATCCTCCTCGTGTCCGTTCCCCGGGGGCCCCACCCAGCCCCGTGCTGACGGGCATAGCCTGAGCGCCAAGCTGGGGGGATGGCGGCACGGCGGCCCTGACACGGTGGGTTGGAGGGGTGGAGGCACGGAGTCACATAAAGAGACGCGTCCATACTCACGTATACATGCATATATATGTGCACATACATACACATACATATGTGTGTGTATATATATATAGACACATACACACACATATATATACATACACACGTATGCATACATATATACATGCATACATGTACACATGTATACACACATACATACACATAATGTGGTTATGTGCCTCTCGCAGTTTTCTCTTGCTTCAGATGCAGGAAATGGGTGCATTTCCCCAATGGACTGTGCTGCCCACCTCGAGAAGGCACCAAAGCATCCCTTATGGCCACAGTGAAACCATTTGTAAAATAATCGCTGTAAAGCATTGCGTTTGGGTTTCCTTTTTAGGATTCCCCGAGGACAGGTGGACGGATGGTCTAGATAGAACAAGCAGTCTTGTCCAACCTTAATGATTACATGATTCTATCAGTATAAGGATATCAAAGACGAAGTATCTGCGCCTGACCACTGATTTGCCATACATCCCGACTTTTGCACGGAGTCACCGTGAGGCTCATAGGACCCTGCTCTCACCTTCCCTGGTGCTTTATTCCACCCAGCACTACTTTGTGGCAGTGTTTTCCTGCCCCGTGCATCAGAGGGAGCACGGAGAGAACGCCTCAGCACCGTCCACAGAAAGTCAATATCCCACACAGCGCCAGCTGAGTTTTCCCTTTCTAAAGGGGAAAAAACTCAGCTGTTTTCCTTTCAGACGGAAAAAAAAAAAAAAAAAAAAAAAAAAACCCTTCGGAAGGAAAAAAAAAATAATAATAATAACCCTTTGGGTGAATGCACAAAAAGTATTTCCATGTCCTAATGAAGACTTTTCCTACATCAGCAAAGAGCCGCTAATTACCGCGGTGCGCGCTGCAATCACCGCGGCCGCAGCCAAAGTGTAGAACGGTGTCCTATGAAAAATTGAAACGCACCGAGCTGCTGGGCGTCCCGGGGCGGTCCGCCGCGTCTCTGTTGGGAGAGTTCTGAGAGGTCCGCAGGAAAGCAACGCTCTGATGGCAAAGTTTCTTCTCGGTGCTTCTTGCAAGCGAGAAGCGCCCCCGGCACCGCACTCCTCAGCCCACGGCCACTCTCGGCCCCTGGGGGACGCCAGGGGGCTTCGGGGGGCCCCGTCCCGCTGTGCTCGGAGCAGGCACGGAGCCTTCTCTCCCCGTCCTCCCAACCCCCCCGACTCGAATCCGAGCACGTAGCGAGGGGCTGGGAAGCCGTTGCCTTGTCATGTAACACATTGCCCTGATTTATTATAAAATTTTAACGAAATCATGCATATTTTAACAGCCTTTAATCACTGCATGAAAATTTAATTCATGAACTGTAGCGCGTTTAAATAAATGAAGTGTTAATTCATTAGGATTAATTAATTTGTTAAAGGATTGTGTGCAAGGTTAAGGTGGGAGAAAAACTCTTTGTTGGTTTCGCGTCTTAATCACCGGGGTTTAACAGAGGCGGAGGAAAACGTATAGCGGAGGGGGGGATGCTGCTTGCAGGGTGGAGGAGCCCGGGCAGGACAGCACCCAGAGCGGGGAGGGACTCGCCGAGCCCGGGCGTTGTCCGCCGGGTGTGAAGGAGCTTGGCGGAGCCGGAGGCAGCCGGCCCGGTCCCAGAGGCAGCGCTCCCCTCCCGAAATGCCTCTCATCTTTTGCGGTGGGGTGAGGGACTCGATGGTGCTTCCAGAAGGGAGGCCCGGCAAGGGAACAGGGACCATTCTTATCCGGGCCGGGTCTCCTGGATCCCCTTTGGCACCTGATGGCCGGGCCGACGAACAACGGGTGCTCTCCGAGGTTTTGACGGCACCGATTTGGCTTCCTTGAAAAGCAGAACGCAGACAGGAACTCCATAACCTGTATGAGTATTAGAGACAGCACTCCCTACCAAGAAAAGCTGAAAACGTAGTAAATTTTTCTTTTCAGCCCAGCTTCATTCTCCTCTACTATAAGCATGACGGCAACCATGAGGCACAGGCATGCTGTCCCCTCCACCTGCCCTTTTTGGCTTTCTGTCCTTCAGTTGATGGATATGGCTAGATCATGGCTTGATCTTGGGCCACAAAGATGGGAGACATGGCACCCTTCAGATCAGGCCCCACAGGCACGCGAATGTCCTTCCCTGGATCCCAGCCTACAGCTTGCCACAGAGATATCAGGCTGCATGGGACGAAGGACAAACCCTGGGTGAAAGCTGGAGAGGATCACTCATCATCAGGTTGCCCAGAGAAGCTGTGAATGACCCATCCCTGGAAGCGTTTAAGGCCAGCCTGGATGGGGCTCTGGGCAGTTTGATCCGATGAGTGGCAGCCACTAGTTGGAGCTCAATGATCTTTAAAATCCTGTCCAACCAAAGCCATTCTGTGATTCTGAGATCACCTTTGGCTGCAGGTGTTCTTTGGAATAACCCTGAGTGTCCATATATAGTCGACCTTAGTGCCACTTCCAAACCTGGATAAGGGAGAAGCTTGAGTATACTCACGTGGTGCCATTCTACACCACAGGCAGGAAGGTGGGAGTGTCGACTTTACATTTTGCATCACATTTATCTAAGCCACAGTACAGAGGAGGTGTGCAAAGGTTTTTTCAAGCCTATGGCTGATGAGAGGCAGAATTATTTTCTAGCAGCAGCAACACACTTAAAGGCTGCCCAAGAGTTTATATGATCTAGTTGACTCAAATTGCCTTTAAATTAAATTTGGTGAGAGAAACAACTGTAAAATGAAGTGGGATGCAAGTGAGCTCACCTTGAATTGCGTATACAAGACACACACCCTTCTTCTCCCCCATTTTTTGGGAGATGGGATTAGTGCTGATGGGTAGAGCCACTGCAGCAGTCTTTCGTAAGGCCTTCAGGGAACTGTGGGGGACAGGTCACCTGCCTGACAGCCTGTAGGTAAATCTGCCTGCCAAGAAGTGAAAATTCGACGCTTGCATTCCTGCTCTTGGGTGTAACCTGACTGATTCCGCTGGCAATGAACTGAGGCTGGTAGCAATCTCACTCTCCTGTACTATCAGTACCCTGGAGAGCGTTCTTTTATTTTAAAGCCTGCAAGTTGCTTGGTATTTAGTACAGGAAGTATAGCTAGGCTAAGCGAAGATTTTACAAGCTATTTCATATCATTAGACATCAACACTTTTGAAAAATCTGCTGTCTAAATCAGAATTGTAATAGTTAAGTTTTAGATCTTGCATATTCCAAGTCTACATTACTAGGTAACTACATAACTACATAACTGCCATAAAAAATTAACAGCGATGAACTCTTTTATTCAGAGAACATGTTAAGTACAGCAAGAAATTAAGGAAGAACAGCGCTGACAGAATGCAACCTAGATAAGTTTAACCCCATATATGGCTAACAAGTTTGTAACTAAAGAAACCCTATTAAAAGAGGGTAGATTTACACTGGATGCAAGGAAGAAATGTTTCACGTTGAGGGTTGCCCAGAAAAGTAGTGGATGCCCCATCAAAGTCAGATTGGAGGAGGATCTGAGCAATCTTATCTAGCGAAAGGTGCCACTGCTCATGGCAAGGGAGATCAAACTGGATGATTTTCAAGGATCCCCTCCAATCCACCCCAACTCATGCTATAATTACACATAAACAATTTTTTAAAAGTTGTTATGGCATCATTCACTTCTCCAAATTCTAAGCCAAAAGGAATAAAACCTACATTAACTAAATGCAGAATCTAGGAATCAGAGGGCTGGAGTAACTCCTCCACGAAGACAGGCTGAGGGAGCTGGGCTTGTTCAGGCTGGAGAAGAGAAGGCTGTAAAGTGACCCCATTGCAGTCTTTCAGTATTTAAAAGGGAAATCAACTTTTTAGAAGGGTAGACAGTGATAGGACAAGAGGGAATGGTTTTAAGCTCAGGGAAGGTTTAGATAGGATGTCAAGGGGAAGTTCTTTACAGAGGGAGTGGTGAGGTGCTGGAACAGGCTGCCCAGAGAGGGTGTGGATGCTCAGTCCCTGGAGATGTTGAAGACAGGTTGGATGGGGCCATGAGCAGCCTGGTCTAGTACCAGTTCTGGAGGTTGGTAGCCCTGCCTGTGGCAGGGGATTGGAACTTGATGATCTTGGGGTTCCTTCCAACCTAGCCATTCCATGATTCTATGAATCTACAGCTGGGTGGCTGTTTTAATGACACACAAAAGAAATAAACAATTGACCAAGGCAAAACTAAAATACGTTAGTTCACACTGTTTCAGCTTTCGAAGTCATAAAACACAAACTCCTACTCACAGCACTGGATGCAATCACAGCCTACTGAGAGTATTTACGGTTGAGATTTAAGAATAAGACAAAGCTTATAAAGGGTACTACACCCAAATACACCATCTCTTGTCACAATGTAGGTTACCAGCCCCAGCACTTGCCTTGAAACATCTTTTTTTGATCATGCTTGAGAATGAGATAAAAAGTTTATGATCTTGACCTCCAGCATTTTTTCTAACCTCAGGCCCTCTTTTTTCCCCTTTATTCAGGCAAAGTTCATACTGAAGGGCAGGCCTGTAAGATGTGTTCCTTTCCAAAGAGCTAAGAAAGAGCACTAGAAAACCTTTATTGAAACTTGATTTAATGTTCAAAACATCAGTTGTATTCGCGTTCTTATCACCGAAAACTACTTGTGTATCAGAAGTGTACTGGAGTAAGCACATAAATGCATCTCCACTAACCAAAATGAACCAATACATTGGCCTTAACATGTAATTTGATTGCTTAGCAATATGAGGATATTTTAAAAAGGTATTTGAGACACCCTCATCTCTTCTCTAGAAGGATTAAACCAAGGCTGCATTTTTTGACTTAGTAAAACTACTTGAAGCAAGCAGCAGCTCATGTTCAGATAGTCTACTACGGTAACTCTTTTACTTCTAAAAATCAAAAATGAAAGCCTAAGTGAAAAACAAATGACTGAACTTTAATCTTTGAAGATGAAACCTCAGGCGGCTTACTGAAAATAGCATAGGGAAGCATAGCGTCATATTACACGTCACCATGACAGGGGACTCACATGTATGGCCCAAACAATGATTTTTTGTTAATTTTTTTTTTTTTTTTTTTTAACAACAACAAAGAATCCAAACCCATTTAGAATGAACGTACCAATTGCATAAATCCACGTACACATTACAGTGTGAAATGTAATTCTTGTTCAAATGCTTAACTTTGCAAAAGATGAGCCAGACAGAGTCTATTGAAATTTTCCAGTTGCCTTCACTCTCTTCAAGGGGACAAAAGGCAGCGTATGGATTTTTCATATCATGTGTATTGACAAATCAAGGATTTTTACTTGTAAAAAATGCCATCAGAGGCCTGCACAAAAAGAAAAATGGAATCTTAGAGCTAAATGTGCCCTTGAAAAAAATTTAAAAAGTTCACCACCACCTCCCCATAAAAAAACAAACAACAACAAAAAAACAAACAAAAAAATTCCACCGAACAAAATGGCAAAAACCCCTTAAAACACAATAATGCAAAGAAACCAATTTTGCTCTGCTGCTTAATTAGGTCTCCTGCCTGTACTAGGCCATCACATTATGTTGACCTATGCAATACTTTATGGAAGAGTCACCTCCAGAGAGGCTGAAAGCCATTTCCATCAACTGTATTGATGCTGACACTAGAATGGTAATACATCTAACAAGGAGGAGAAAGGGAGATTTTATTTTTTTGTGAACAAGCTTACATTTACATTTAACAAAACTCAGGTTATCTTCCAAATTATGGAAAAAAGAAAAAAAAAAGTTTCTCAATTCCTTTTTTTCCTTTTTGCTAATACTACATTTGAGAGACAACATCAAGGATTACATTGCTTATAACATGTTTTATTCAATTCACATAGAAAAGCATGCAGTATTAATGTAAAATGGTACAGTATTAATGTAAAATGTTCAGTGCACATTAGATAAACAAGTCATTAGCATACAAACCCATTTTTATGGTCTACGCAGGCATACTGAACACATTTAGAATAACAACCCTTTTTGGGAACTAAATTAAAAATTGTGCTTAACTTCAAAAAATACAAGCCATATTTGCAGTGTTAAAGAAGCAATGTTTTCTAACTGAACTACTGCAACCCTGAAATGAAAAAGGCTGCTACCTTATACCTACTTAAAACAAGAGTTCTGGTACAGTACAGTGCCATGAAACAATCTAAGCAGCGAGATTTCCTCTTGGAGGCAAGTTTTATGGCAAAACGGACATTGTTTTATAGCAATTTCATGAATCCATAGGATATATAGCCAGTAGCTGCCTTGCACGCACAAAATGTGAAAGGAAAATGTAACCTTTACAGCAAGTTCTTAATAAATGACTGATTTGACAGGATCACTTAAAACTGGTCTGCTCAAGGGAGCCATACACTGTGCTAGCAACTGGAAGATCATGAAACTTGAAAATTCAGAAGAAAAAAAACACACCATAAAAATTCCAAGTAAACAAAATGTTCCAGCCAAAGAAGAGATCTGGAATGGTTCTTTCCTAGGAAAGAGCTTGTAATGGGCAATGGAATGTTCAGTTTTCATTCAGTCAGAAGAAAGCAGGATCAGACTCCAGGGAAATCGTTAAAAAAAAGCAAGTTCACTTGGTAAATACTAAACATTTGCAGTTTGATGACTTTGAGCCACATTTGATTTCCACACAGAATCAGTTTTTGGTAGTTTTTGACGGACTAGCACTGGAAAGGCTGCTCTGAATTTTCCTCTTGGTCGACTGACTGGCATTTTTATTTTTCTTTTCAGCAATAAAGGAAGGCACCCAAGGAGGGTTAAGTTGATTGTGTAGGTCAGATGACATCTTTAAAAAGCATGATTCAAACTTTTGTTCCTCAAACAGCCTCTGGGAGTTACTGAATAGCAGGCTCTGGGAAAACTCTCTTTGAAACAAGCAGTTTGGAGGTTTGATTTCACTAGCTACTACATTTGGGCCTGTAAATAGTGGAAAGTGGTCATTCACATCTAGTCTAGATGGGGATAGGACAGAAAACATGGCAGGTTTCCATCCAGTTCTGTCAACTGATAGAACTGATAGGTCGCTTGCTTCTGAGCACTTCATACTCTGTTCTTCATTCATCCCTTCCAGTTTCTTCTCAGCTTCATCCAGAAGCTTAGAGCCCTCTGTTGACTTTGAAGAATTATCAAGATCAGAGGACTTAAAATTATAGCATGGACTCTTGCTATTGTCTGATTCAGACATCATCGAGTCCAGCTCAGAAATTTTATCAAGGTAGGCAGCATCCATAGATGCCTCACTGGAGGTTCTTGTGCGATTCATTTCCGAAGAGCAGAGAGTATGTAACCTTTTAGGCAAGCATGAACTTGTTTTATCACTGGACTTTGATGACGATTCATCTGACTGACCAGCTGTTGAATTTTGCGCTGATTCATCGAAATCTAAGTTGTCTGTGAACCTATTTGGGCCAGTGCCCCAAAAACCTGATTTTCCCACAGAAAAGCAATTTAGCTTCTTTTCACTGCTTGTGTTGTGCTTTCGAGAATCTTTGCTGCAGTCATCTGAAGTGTCACAAAACTCTTCAAATTTCAGCTTTCTCAAGAATGTTGACGTTTTCTCCATGTTTTCTTTTCCATCAGGAGTGTTCAACTGAAGGCGACTAAGGGACAGAAAAGGAGTGCATGGTGCCGGAAGATCATAAAGTTCTTCATCCTTATATGGGGTACATTCCTCAATTTTATTCCACTGCTGTTCTAAGCAAGTATCCATACTTGTACTATTTTCATCCAGATGGACTCCCTGACATCCTGGAAACAATTCTTTCTTTTGGATACTCTGGGTATTTGAACCATCTGAACCATCCTGACTCAAAGAGTTTGAACATGTTCCACTGTCTGCTAGCTGTTCAAGATTGTCAGGACTCTGGCTGGTAGTCACAGCTTTTTTCTCCTCAACCTGGGTTTTTGAACATGTAGTATCTTCATTGCTCTCAGTTCCTTTAGCATCTGCAGAAAGTGCTTGTTCGCTAACAGGACTTATAGTCTGAGTTCCTTCACCTGCACTTTTCAGCTGTAAAAGCTGACACTCCATTTCCTCTATATACTTATCACTTCTTTCCAGTGCCTTTTTTAGACGGTTCATTTCACGTTCGCTTTGTTCTACTTTGGACTGCAGCGCAGCTATGGTAAACCTACCAAACCTGTAAGAAAAAGAAGGAAAAAAAAACCAAAAACATTAAGTTGGAAAAAGACGTGGTGCTTTTCTACTGTGTTAATTTGAAAACAAAAGCGACAGTTTCAGTTCTCAGCTAATCATAGAACAAAATAAATAAATCTGCATATGTAATGTATAGGTTACAGTGAAGCCCTGAGAAGCCAGAATTAAACTATTAGTAGTAGTAAGGTAATAACAAGCAGATTACCCTTCCAGGGGCTGGTTCCATCAATTCAACTCAAATATGCATGAAGAATTATCCCCTAAAACAATGGCAAAGATTTATGATAACATTTGAACAGTGGTCCACATCTTGAAATATTTACATTCAATCATTTTCCTGCAGTACAGCAGTGTTTTACAATACAATTCCTACACAATGTCACCTTGTCAAATACAAAACGCCAATATAAAATTCAGGAATAGCACTAGTCATTTGAGGTGTTTTAAATACTTATGCAGAACATTTCAATTATATTCTTATTACATATACAGCTTCTCTTCAGCCACCGTATAAATGGTACTTCTGCTTATGTCAGAGCTATTTTGTTTTTTCTTCAAATTTTACAGCTGGAACAATCTAATTTCTTCCTCAACTCCAGTACAAAAGAAGTGCCACTTGTGGTTTGTTAAAATTGTATGTTTGTGAGCTTCCAGCTTGAGCACATTTTGAACTGCAAGGATACAGACCTATCTTTCCCCCCCATCCTCCACCAGCTTTCAAGCCTGACCTTCCCTAGAGGGCAGGTGAAGGTTTCAGCTATATGCCCTGACTAATTCTAACCTGTCACTGACAGATGGGCACCAGGGAATTTCCTGCTCCATCCAAGGCTTTCAATCTACCGAAAGGTAAAACAAAGTTCTGGTATTATTAGGAAGGCGGAAAGGACCTGCAGCCACCCTAAAACTCTGCCACACGTGGTTTTATATCACAAATAAATGACAATTCTCGATTTTGGCTTATCTTACTTTCCACCTTGCAGATCCACATCATTGCAAAACTTCATATTCACTCTTCCAGCACAAAGACTGTTTCCACCCCATTTCTTTGTCTGTACTTCCTTAGGAATCACTAACTAACAGGGAATTCCCACTACATTTCCCCAACAAACTTCCTAATTCCACTTTCGTACCCTTTCATTAAATGCTCTCACTGTAACCTTTAGACCAACAAGGTATGAAGGAAGCATATCTGTGCCCCACGATTACGCTGGTGAAATACCCGTAAATCCTAGCATGCATTTCCAGCAAGGAACTAAACTCAGTATAAAGCAGCAGGAGACTGCTCTGTGCTGAAAACTGCAATGTGGTCACACCAAAAATGGGAGAAAGGAATAAGGGGCATCACAAGCCCTGAACAAGTTGGGCATGAGCAACTAGATCTATTGATATATTCCACCATTCAGTTACTTCTGCATATTGAAAGGACTTAGTGGTAGTAAAGTTTGCACCACAGTCTACATAATTTCTTTTACAGAATTGCTACTACACCACTTTTATAATCAAAGCAGTCCAAATTCCACATTCTTTTGATATTACTACTGTGTAGATATAAAAGCACGAGGTATCAGTTCACTGCTTGGAATAAGAGTGTTGACGTGGTAAGAATTTTTCTGCCAAAGCAACTCACTTAATGGGAACTTATACCAAGGCAAGTTACCACAAATTAGCTCTAGTCAATTACCACTGTCTTCACAAAAATGAAAGTAGCCCATCTCTCTTCTGCTCATTCTACGTGTAACAAGTTTTCTGATTTAATTGTTTCAGTTTTTCCATTTCCGGTTTCATTCAACAGGGAAATGGGAGAAAAATGGTACAAGACTTCCTCCTTCTTCCATATGTTACCACCAGGGAGGTGGTGGAGTTCCCAGGGAGGTGGTGGAGTTGCCATCCCTGGCAGTGTTCAAGAGGCGCCTGGATGAGGAGCTACGAGAGATGGTTTAGTAGCTTGTGGCACTGATAGGAATGGGAGGGTGGTTGGACTAGATGATCTTGCAGGTCGTTTCCAACCTTGTGATTCTGTGATTCTATGAAATTAGATAAAAACAGAATCATAGGGAGTTCAGCAATGTTTTACTTATATTCTCAGGTGAAGAGGAGGTTACAATGAAATAAGCATCCTCACATGCAACACACTTTGGTTTATTTTCCCCTTCAGTAAAAAGAACTCAGATTTTGGTCGAAAGTATTGAGATAGCCTCTACAGCATGGCAGAGTCCGAGCAACATCCAGAAGTATTTATTTTGCCTTTCTCTAACAGACTTTCTCATGCAGCCTTACAGAAATCAACTCTATATGTTGCTTAATAAAGGTACAACAACACATCATTATTTTAAGAGCCAAGTGAGAGATGGGAAAAAATTATCATGCAGAATAAGCAGGATTTTCTGGGGTCTGCTGTAACACACACTTTGACATAAAAATTAAACGTGTTTACACTTATATGCATACCTGGCAACTCCTTTTTAATGGAAGAATGGTGTAATATGTTTATTTAATGCAAACAGCATTAGTGACAGCCTCAGATTTGCTTATGAAGAGTATTCTCGAGTGCAACTTTTATAACAAGTGTCTTCAGGTTAAAAAAAATACAGTATGCTGTTCAAAACCAAATAGCATCACTAATATGTTAATTGTTGTAGAGGGATGTGCTTGGGAATTTTAGTTTTAAGAAATGGAGCATCAGACATAACGAATACAATCTTTGCAGTTAAACACCAAAGTAGTAGATGCCTTCTTGCTCCTGTTTAGAGACTTGAATGCATTTATTTCCCAATTTTTTCAAGGACATGGCTTTTTTTAAGAGCCACATTACAATGCACGTATTTTTAAACCAACCACTCTAGACTAGAGGATGACAGAGGTATTCTAGTAACTGATTCGGCACGTTGGCTCACAGCTCCGAAGACATATTTTGCCTGAAGAAGCCAGAACCCTTTCCATCTCCTTAATCAGACCAACTTTAAGCAATTTCCTCTTCTTTTCTCCTCAGATACACACTGAGCTGCGCCATAGCCCAAGCTGTACCTTGTTGATGATAACAAAATACAGAACAGTTATATGAAAATAAATGAAAATTGGCCTGATATTTTGATACATTATTTTCCCCAAAAGTACCAGAATCATGCTCACACTTGGGAACAAGATAAGACATCCATCAGTAGAAGTTCAGGTATTCAACACACGACAATGAGCCCTTTCCACTTTTTCTGGCACTGACCAAGCATTTTCAGTGCTGAGGACTTGTTCGCTAGTAATCTCTCTTAAACAGCCCATTTGTATCTCACTACGTTTGTTTCAAGCACAAAGACCAAAGTAGTTAATGGATATTCAATGTAAATAAAAATGTTTCAGTAAGAATTTAGATCTCCCAAAATGGCATCTAGTCATATTTTAAATGGCCAAAGGTCTTTTAAGTAACTGCTGGCCTCCTGTTATCTCTCTGAAGGACAGAGAAATTTCTATAGCTCCTGTATCACAACTGCCAACCACGGACAGATGTACTGGAGACGTTTAGTGTCTGAGGTAACACTGGATGCCTAGATGAGCACCTAAACTCTGTATTTCAGGACCTTTCCTCAGTCAGTCTGAGAAGCATTTTAACTTAACTTGACACCATCAATAACAAAGTTAGCAGTTTGCTCATCTACAGTGGACAAGAACTAACATAATTATAATATTTGAGCAACTGTCTTCCATTATCTCAAAGCTTTTCCCTTCATTATGTTTGAATGCTCTCGAAGATATCAATTTAGGAACAGTTTGCATGCTTTAGTAGTCTCTCTCCTCATAAAAGATAAAAGATTTGCAGTTGTTTCTTCTCCCAATATCTGTAAGTTTTGTGAATTCAACTTTAAAGTTTTATTTTCACATATTAATGACCACTGACTGCCTGTTCAGTTTAGCCCTTAACTCCATATGAATCAGCTTCAAACCTACACAGCTTCCTATTAACTTTTATTTTTTTTTTTGTACAGTAAACAACTGCAGCAAAGACAGTTTCCCTATATAAGCATATACAAAAGATTAGGTCTGCAAAGATATCATGGCAGATGACTCTTCCGTTCTAATCACCTGATGGTCCAAAGTGGGGAATGCTATGAGGCTCAGAAACATTAACATCAGCCTCCTCCAAGAGAAACAAAGGCTGGGAAGTGGGCAGCGACAACACGCACTCAAAGCTTGTCACAGACTGACATAAGCAATATCAGAGTGCACAACCATACCTAGTTCCATCATTGACATACAAGTTTCATTTGGATTTTGCAGTTAGAAGGGAAGTAAGAGCTACGAAATCTGACAACAAAACATCTGAAAGCAGTATCATGATTTACAGTCTTTCTTTTCATGTATCAGATACAGATGGATGAGTTTTGCAGTCACTCTCTACACCAACTATGAAAGGCCAACTGCAGCAACATCTTGACAATGTCCCAGGTTATATGCAATCTCCTTAAAGCAGTGTGTAGTATTTATACAGGCGAGTATGAAACACTTACTGTTAGAAGGCAGTTTTTTTTTTGTTTTGTTTTGTTTTTTCTAGCAAGCAAACAGTAAGAAAAGAGAGAGACCTCAAGTATTTTTCTCTGTTTCACAACTTACACTAGAAAAATGCATCAACATCAACAACAGAATTTGGTTCAACTGAATAAAAAGCCCTGGGTATTGTCTACCATTGCTTTCATTTTGCAGGAAAGACTGGCTCACAGAAGAAGGCATGCAACATCTTCTTTAAGGAAGCACGAGGAACACTTGCTACAGCTTATTTCGTAAGCTTATAGAGGAGCAAGTTCTTTGAAAACAGCCACTCCTCTGGGACAGCCAGCTTGCTGGGAAACTGAAAGTAGCCCAGCTTTCTATTCAAGAAGATATTTGCACCCTGGATGCAGATTACAAGAAGCCAATAGGTAGGCTCACTTACAAGCTGAATTGAATTGCCTGATATGAGTGGAAACTGAACTGAATAAAAAGTAAATGTTACACAGAATGATCTAAAAAGCCAAAAGCCTTAGATTTCAGTACGCAGATACCCAAAGCCACAAAGCTAGACAAGATAAAAAATAAATCTGGGTTAAAAAAAAAAATTATCAACCTAAACAGAACAAAACAAAACAAAACCCCCAATGGATAATGCAACAATTTTCAGCATGTTTTTCATACTGGGATTTTAACTGGCAGAAGAAATTAAATATTTAGGAAAAAGAATCCTAGGAAGCCTAAGAGTCTGATACAAGCTAATTTGAATCTAACCATTCATAAAATGCACTGTACCCTGGAGCAGATGGACTTGCTAGTTATTTTCCTTCAGGTAAAAAGCAAACATTCCTTTGCCAAAAATGCTTTTAGAATCCACTGTGCTTTGCCAATTGACCTAAGAGTCCTCTATTTTTAAGCAGAGTTGGAAGTAGCAGGGCTTCATCATCCTGCAAACTTAAGCTTTAGTTTTCCCATTCTGTACCATTCTGCACCCGAAAAACAAGCGACAAAAATATCCTTGAGAGGAAGAACAAGTAAAGAGCAAGCAAGTAACTACCAAACAATCTGACTTGCCTGAGAAATGGGTGACTAACAAGGGTCTCTGACAAGAATCTGATCAAGAAATTTATCTCTATTGCTTTTCAGGTTTATATTCCAACTATGAAATGGTTCGGTGAAAGTCAGCCTTCTCAACTGTTCTGCCCAAAAATTAAATTCTGGGTCTGAGAATCTATTAGCAAAACTGCTTCAGAAACAGAAAACACAAAACCAAACAAACAAACTGAATCAATAAACATAATGAAAAATTTTGTAAAAATCTGCCATTGCTGCATTTTTCAGTAGGTTATAATGGATATAATCAAAGAAAAAACAACTCAAGATTATGATAAAAGATCTCTACTGATTACTGAAAAAGGCTAAACTGTATTTTTTTTCCCTGTGATGTCAGATGTAGAGCCTACATTACAAAGGGATCATTCATTTGCTATCAGTGCTTCCTTTGCTATAAAGCAAAGCCTAATCAAATGATTTTAGTTACAATATTTAGCATCAGCACTATTAAGCTGTATTACATCTTGGTCAAGGGAACTGAATAATGAGAGTCTTTCCCAAACAATCAGATTCAAATTTTAGCTAGTAAGTTAGCTAGTTGTTTAAGCATGAATCCATATCTAGCAATTCAAAGCTCATTAAGAAATATGACAAACAAAAGAATGGTTGTGACAGTAAATTATAATTATCTAACTTATTAGATGATTTGAACTGTATGAGTATCATTCAGGAACTTTCCCCAAAAATTACACCTGAATACCTCTGAATAAAGTACATCAAACCCAACTGCATTAGCAAAACAGTGTATCTGCAAAAAATAGTTTAATTACAGTGATGTTGTTGGGTTTTTGTGTTAATTCTTTAAATTCTGATTTCATAAGCAAGGTAAGTTATTGCAACTGCTGTTCAGCATATAAAGCTTAGTTTAAAGACCTCAATATTGGGTATCAAAGTTTGCCCTTAGGTCTGGTCTCAATATTGACTACACTAACGACCACAAGGATCAAAGAGAGCTCACTTATAAAATCTGCTAGCAACACAAAGATGGTAGAGACTTCCTGCCATGGGACTGGAATTCAAAGTGATTACTTAAAGTTTGACATAAACATCAAAACATCCACCTGAGGAAAGCCAGTAAGTGGGTCAAGTTCCACACACTGCAGCAGAAATACAACATGAGGTAGCAGTGTAACTTTTTCAGTAGCTGTTTAGCAGAACAAGTACTAGCCACTCATGCTAGGAGTGTCAGATAAAATGAAGCAATAAAAACAGTACTGCAAGATAAAAGAATGTTGTATCAAGGCAAAAGTTCTGCTCCACTCAGCGCTACTGAGGCCTCATTTACAGTCTTGTATCCAGCTCTATGCTTCTGAAAACCACAGACAGTAGAACAACACCATCTAAATCAGATGCTCGCTTTTCCTCCTAAGTCACACATCTAGAAGAACTGGATGAATTCAGTCTAGAAAATAAGGACTGAAAAGGTATAGACATGGCACATAAAAAAATATTACGTTCAATGTGCTGTAGGATTTCTTCCAGCCCAATTTCTTCCTTGAATATACTTAAATACTTGTAGTAAACCACCTAAGTCAAAATGAAACCAAAGTTGAAGATAACAGCTGTAGGGTACAGACTTGAAACTGTCTACACTTTTTAAAGTGTTTGAACTGTTCCTCAGTCAGTTTAACTTCCATGCTTAGTATGAGCAGAAAATCACTCCTAAAATACAGGAACGATGTATTTGTTACGGAGGCTAAAAAGAGTTCTCAGAGACATGAACAGGCAAATCTAGCTGGCATCTGGGTTGTGAAAGAGGCCTGCTCTGTCCAGCTTCTAGTAACATTTGGCTATTATTTATACTTGCAAAGAGGAAAGTCATCAGCTATTCTTTTTAGGTTGCACGGACAAAAGATGGTAAAGTAACCAGTATGCAACAGTCTTGTTCTTCCTTCCTTGATAACTCATCTCTCTGACAAATAGGATGGTAAAACATGAACAAGTTAGAAGAACAGAAATTCTTTCCACTGGGGAATTTACCTGACCTTAGTAAAACAGAATAAAGGTAAATGATCTGGTCTCTTCTAACTCATCTTTTCTAGGATTACTTTAATTGCATCTGTTTGCTATCTCACCAACTTCCTCTCAACTCTTACAGGGGAAAGGTATTTCTTGCCATTAAATCCCTTTTCATTGCCAAGATCTTTAACAGCATTCCATCTCCTTTATTAGTGGACATGAGAGTAAATGTACCTTTATACATTTACAAATAAGGATCATGCATCTGCCCTCTTGGGGCCTTGAACAACTAATAGCTTAGCAAGGAAGCTCTCTATCAAGGAATAATTTCATCTTCCAGCAAGGTAGTTGAGCTACAACAAAATCCAGAGAGCTCTTCTCTGACATTACTAAGGTCCCCCTAGCCCCCTTTCCCAAAAGCACTATATAAACCTTTGACTAATGCTGCTCTTAGCTTTCAAAGACACAATCTTAAAAAATATGATTGCTTTGCTTCACAAAGTACTTCCAAGGAGACAGACTTCACACACAGCTGTAATTGGTATGAAACAGTTTCTGCTGTTTGAGGTCATCGTTGATGCTGAACTGCTTAGAAGTATCAAGCAGACATCAGCTCTGGGAATGATATCCTTATGCTGCAGAAGCCTGATTCTATCTATGCATCTTGCTCAGATAAAGGCTGTTAGGAACATTCATTGAATGAGCAGCCTCAGTTCATACAACAAATTTTGAAGGCAACAAAAAGAAGAAAGGACAACCCAAACCAACCAAATATAAATCAACAGAATCTTGGCTCACAGTAACAAACCTACTTTAACAAAAAGATGTCAGATTTAAATGAAATTTCTTAGTAATGAAAAATAAGTTAACAGTAGAATTCAAGTAATAGATCCAGTTCTCCAGTACAAGACGGACAGAACAGCAGCATTTGTGGTCAGCACGTATTCCTTTACTGTAGACTTGCCACTACTTTCTAAGTTGCATTTGTCACCTAAGTCTGCGAGGATGAAAACTCCAAAGTCCACCTTGTGACATATATGTAATGCTGTGTATACCACCAGAGTTTTAGGTTCAAGCCCTACAACAGTTAAAGAGTCTATAAATAAAATATAGCAACTTTTAAAATATTCACATACTTTTGGGGTGATCTACTATCAACTTCAGCTTTTAGTCGCAAATTCTCTCTTAAAAGGCTATTGTTCTCCATGCTCAGTTTCCTATTTGCCTAAGGAAAAGAAAAGGAAAAAAATAAGTATACAATAAAACAGAAATGACTTCTAATATTTATAGGACAAGCTGTTTCTGCTTTTTTAAAGAGACAGAACTAGAAATGTGAAAGCAGGAAACAGCCTTCAGACAGGGACACCACTTAAAAATCATCATGGGAAATGGCTTGCAAAACTGAATAGCGAACAGACATTTTTAATTTATATTCCCAAAATACACTGCAAGTGTCCTATCTAGGGAAATAAACACTGCTATGTTAGTTAGTACAGAAAGTCATTAAGGAGATGTACTAATGGCAATTCCATGTTTTTTTTCCCCATGACTAAATACGTTAAGTACATTAACATTACAATGTGCAGGTATCAGCAAAACTAATGTTGAACAGCTTCCTCCATCCCAAATTAGATTAAGATTACTTTGGGCTTTTTTTTTTTTTTTTTTTTGGCTTCTTGTTTTTAAAGTAGTTATCCTATGGATGCAAATCCATTATGACAAGCTATTTGCAGTCTTTCTTTACTTTCTTCTAAGACCTCCTGATTCACAACTCTTCTCACTCCTTGAATTGAGGTCAATTCCTTCTTCTCAGTTCAGCAGACGCTCTTGTTAACAAGGTACTTCATATAAAGAGAAGTTTTCCTGCTGCCGTGTTTCAGAACAATGAGTGCCACCATCCTAACAAGTAGAAAAAACTCTTTGTACTTAATAGCCTACTCAATCTCTGTATGTAGATAACTGCACCAATTCAGGACTTGTAATTCATGGCCTCGCTTAGAGAATGCTTCCAGTGAATACTTAAATTTCAAGTTAGACGTGAAAAGGATCTAAGAAAACAGGCTCATGAATGAAATGCCCTTCGTTGGAAGCATCAAACAGCACAACAGAGACAAAAAACTCCAAACGCTCGTACAAATATTCCCAGAAACTTCCCAGGTAAGGCTAGGATAGCGCGGGATGTTGGGGCAGAAATGGAGGGGAATAAATAAACAAAACTCAAAAAAATTCCAATGTTATTCCCAGAGGAAAAAACAGCAACAAAAAAAAGCAGAGATTTATTGTGCAGAAGGGATAGGAAGGGTGAGCCCAGAGCTTTGGTATTAGTGTGTCAATTCCTCCATTGTGTATTAAAAAAATAAGGAAACAAAAAGCCATCCTGAAGGAAATGAATAAGAATCTGGGAGCATCAAACCGTTTTATAACAAGGCCTAGACCTTTCACTCTTTCCAGAGACACAGTTCTCTCACTCACACAGTGAAACAGAAGATGAACAACTTGTGTGGAGTTGCTATGTAGGGATCCAGTTGGCACGTCGCAAGGTAGAACTGAATCTCCCTGGTGTCCTTCTAGAGGGTGCTCTAACCTCCAAGCCTATAACCTGCGAGGTATATCCCCATGCAGTAGCATCAAGATTTATGATTTCACATAACCTTGCCATCAGTGAGTGTGCTTCATCTAATATTTCTATCACAGTGTTGGTATCACTACTTTCAGATTTGCTACGACTCTCCTCAAAGTTACAATGCCTACTCTGGAAGTCTCTGTCCTAGGACACTGAAGGATAACGGTGACTCATTTCCACCCCCAGTCTGGTTTAGAGAATGACAGCAGCAGTATCTTCTGAGGAGCACTGTTTCACTTGAGAAGAGATGCACATTTGAAGCTTCTGTGTCAGGTACTTTAGGGAATAAGGAAGTTTCTGGCTCCAGACTGATTTTACGTGGGAAAGAGTTCTCTACTGTTCAGACTGGATTTGGTCAGCGCGCTCTTATTTCAGAAGTCAAATGAGGTCTAAAAAGAGCCAAGTGATTTTATGTATTTCCTGAATTGAGCAGCAACAGACTGAAAGAAAGCATCTACATCAGAGGTTTGGAATTGGTCCCTAAAACCCATCTAAGCCACTATTTGTATCTAATCCTTAACTAAAATCAGAAACTCCATAAAAACCTTTTGTTGCTAAGGCTGAAGTTATGTTGGGGGAAAAAACACCAAACCAAAACAAACCATCCCTCCTCTCCCAGTCTCTGCTATATTACAATTTTATCTTATCTATGAAAAAGAGTTATAAACCTCTGTTACCACAGAAAAGAGACATTACATTTTAATGCTAAGGAAGAAAAATAGAGAACTCTTTCCAGGCAATACCCTTTAGCCCATTAGAAATTACTCTGAAGCTTCTGAAGTATCCTCTCAGAAGGCCAGCTGTGTCTCTGCCTGTAAAGCTGAAATCCAAGCCTAGCCAATCTATTGGAAAAGCTCATCTTGGAAACTCGAGTTTACTCTTTGGTCACAATTTTAGTGTTTAATACACAAAGCTTTTATCTAGTTTAGTCAGGACCAGTATTTCCTTTAGATTACAGAGATACAAATCTAGAAGTGTTCCATTAACACTAACAACTAACATAACAATGACAGAATGGTGTAATGTGCACCGGAGGGAAAGTGTAAATGCTACTAATTCTTAGAAAAAAAAATAAATTGTTCTTGAACATAAAACTTCAGTTTTGCATGAAAAAGCTGCAGGCTTCCAGTGAAGGATGCTCTGGTTATAAAATGCTGAAGCTTGCCTATTTTCGGTCAACAGGTCAAGTTACTCTGTCTCAGCAAATTGCACCAAAAATATTGGCTAGTAAGGAGGGCAATAGTGCAAAATCTGTCTCAGCCAACTCTACTGTGTTCGGTCATTGAATGTTGTAAAATAGATATATTATATAGATTATCGCAAGCCTGAAAAATCTGGCCATCAATACTGGTGACAAGCATTACTATAATCCAATTACCCAGTCACAGAGTGACAGAGGAGTTGAGGAAGAGCCACATGTAAGGCTCACTAAAACAAGCAATAATATCTGACACTTGCAAATGCTGTACGGAAATACTATGATACATCAACAGCCACTGGAATTCAATTTTTTCCCTCTTTTTTCCTGGATCTATAAAGTATCCAGAGGTCATACCAGCTCTCACCCCTTCAACTAACACAAAAACTGTACTTCAAGATGGATGAAGAAATGTATTTTTTACCTCCTTTAACTTTTCTACATTATCTATCACTTTTTCACATATATCATTGGCAGCTTTCAGCTTTTTGCTCCATTCTTCTGGGGTTTCTGGGCCACTGGTACTTGCTTCATCTGCTGATTGGCTAGTTTCTTCATTTTGGTAACACAAAGCTGGTACTGTGGGATCCAGAAGAGATTTCAGTTGCGTCTGTAAATTGAGATTTCTGTCTCTCAGCTCTTCCACTTCTTTTTGCAGGGATTCTATTTCATCCTAAAGGTGTCAGAAATTCACAGGAATTAAAATAATGTGTGAGATTAATTAAATAATGCCGGCAAGTTTCCACAGCACTAAAGATCCATTGGTTATTTGGCAAGCCCAGATGCACGCCTTTCACTCATGAAAATAAGTATGCTTATGTATGGTGCTCCAGGCAGGATTTTAATCAATTTGCACACTCAGGCATAGAGAGGTTTTAGTGACGGGAACCCCTTGACTACATAAAGGACCCTGAATGAACTGGTGGGCAGTCCAAAAGCTTCGAAGCATTCAGCAACATTAATCTATTATTAGGGTGCTCTGTGGGAGGATTTCCTGTATAAAGAGAGTTCTTAAGGTCGTCCTCTGCTGACTCATTTGCTGTTATTTGAGAACAAGAAGAGAGAGCCACTCTGAAACATTACATGTTCAGATGCTGAAAGTCTCAAGATTTAAAATGGACAGAACACTGCCTGGAAGAGGCTGCTCCAGCTGCACAGGAGTAGAAATACTTAAGGAGTGGCTGAAAAACAAAGAACAAAGCTATTGGCTGTATCAATCTGGACTCATAGAGAAGCAAAAGCCTACTGTTAACGGGATAAAAAATATATAATTTATCCTGAAAACGTCTTCTTTACTCTTCTCCAACTTAATTGCTTTATTTAATCAACTTGCATTGCTCATGTTAAGATTACTAAAGGAGGCCACATTATGGCATTTACATAAATCCAAGACATAGCCATACAATCAGCCTCTACCATCCTCTCCCCCAAAAAAATAACCAAAAAGAACCCCAATAAACAAATCCCAAATAAATAATAAAAAACTCACAACTATTTTAAAATAGATTCTCTTTTCTTTTGGAAGATATTTACGTTATTCTATGCCCATCTGTGTGACTCTGGAGTTGACTTAAAAGAAACAAAGGAAACTCCCTTCTTGTGACTCCTCTATGAAAGAAGCTGAGCTCCAGGCCAACTTTTCAGAAAGACTTCTCCTGCATTAAGGATACATACAGTGTCTGTTTCCTTTCTCCCATTCTCCTTGCTATGAGACAGATGTCTTCACACTGCTGCTACTAAGGAAACAATAACTGAGAAGATAAACTAAGCATATTCCTTATATGCCTTTTAACCTTGTTCTTAGAATATTTTTCCAGCCAGAGAGTTGAAGAACTTCTAAACATTCATCCACTCCCACAAAACACAATAAAGCAACAATAGTGAAGTTCACCTACACCAGAATATTCCAGGGGAATTTAAAAAGAAGTTTAGACTCCATAAGCAACAGGGAATCATTCAGAAAATGTTTGTACCCAACATTCAATATCCATTAAAAAAATGCATACTATGATGTGGTTGAATTTCCACAGCCTCTGGCTGTAGTTGGCTACCTCTAGCTTAGACATAATATTATTGTAAAACTGCAGGATCTATCCAGCCACCAGCAAATGCTCTCCCCTAGCCTCAGCTAGAAAGTGCAGCTTTAATGCAACTGAGGTCCATGTAGATTCAATATATAGCACTGCTCAAATTAAAAACATCAGGACTCAAAGTAGGAAGATCAGTAGCATGCAGTAACTTAACAGTTGCAGTTCATCTGGAAAGTCACAACACTCCCGTGTACTTACCTCATATTCTTTGTGGAGCAATTCAAGCCTCGTTTTACGTAGGTGCTTCCTAACTGTTGGACTAAATGTAGGATCACTTTCACTTGTTCCTCCTAAAGCAGCACAGAAGAAAGAAACCCACTATTATTACTACTAGCAATCCACCTTGCAGCGTCTTTCATATTATCAGCTACAAATACAGCTAATATTGGACCAACCTACTACCATGGGAAACTACAATCTTACATTTTCCAAACAGCTTAAGATGGAATCTATTAGTGATGTTTAGAAGACAAAATCCTGTCTCACAGCAGGAAGACAACATTTGAATTTTTTCAACTTTGTATTATCCTTGACAGATTCATGCCTTATTTAAGACCACACTGTTAAAACAAATATAAGGGAGGGTATTGTGGTTTAACCAGAAGGCATCTTAAGCTCCACACACTGGTGCTTGTTTGTTTCTCCCACTGGGATGCAGAATCAGAAAAAAATAAGGTAAAACTCATGGTTTGATATAAAGAGTTTAATATGGCAGAAAAGGAAGGGATAATAACAGTGATAAAAGAACAAAGAAAGTAAACGATGCACAATGCAATTGCTCACCACCTCCTGACTGATGCCCAGCCACATCCTGAACAGGGTTCCCCCTGTTCCAGTGCAGCCTAGATCAGCCCATGACGAATGGTAGGGCTGCACTTGCACCCCCAGAGGCAGTTGATTCCAGGTGTACTGGATGCCCCTCCAAGCAAAAGCAAACTGGGGTCTGCAATCTGCTGCCAAAGGGATTGAGAAAAGCACTGGAGATATCAGTTGTGGCATACCACTTGGTTGCATTTGACTCCAGCTCACACAGTAGTTCTAGCATGTCTCGTACATCAGCACTCAGCGGTGGCACGACTTCACTCAAGCCATGATAATCCACTGTCAGCTTCCACACTCCACTGGACTTCAATGCAATTGCAATGGCCATATGGGACTACTGAAGGGCAAGGGAGTCTGGTTCGTGACTGCTTGGCTCTCCTGTTGATTAATCAGCTGATGAATGGGAATCTTGGAATAATCTTTCTTGAAGTGCTGACAGGAGTCACTTGCAGAGGATGGGTGTTTGTTCCCATTTTCCAATTGTTTTGTCAATGTCCCCTTCCATAGAGAAGCATCCCAAATGCCCGGCTTTGCAGCTCACCAAATCTAGACTCCTGGCCCCATTATCCCAGCCTCAGAGCAGACAGGTGACAATGTGCTCACCTTGTTGACAGCTGAAATCTTTTCACATAACTCATGTAGGGACAGGCATTTGGTGCTTTTTGTCTTATTTATAACCACTGCCTCTTCCTCCTCTGGTTCTTATGATGGCTCTGCTTCACAGTAGCCTGTCTTATCCACTTTCTCCTCCTTTCTCTTCTTCATAGGAGTTTCTTTCCTTACTAAATGAGACTTCAGCATCCATTGTTTCGCCTTGTCTACAAGCATAACTGATATCTACATGGGTTGGTTTTCCAGTTCAGCTGCATGACATGTTGCAGGGGTTAGAGCAGTGTTAAGTGCAGCTCGACAGGCATAGACTCAGCTCCTGTATATTGCAGTGATTTGTGTCTCCTTGGAATTGCCAGGGCGATAGCACACCTTTTTCAAACATTTTACCAGTTTTTAAGGACCCTGCATTTGTTCAAGGAAGAAGTTCCAAAACAATGGGGGTGCCCACCATTCCAGGTGCCTGCCCATTCCATCCTACACTCATAACCATCCAGCCCAGAAACAGATCCTGGGAGATATTTGTAGATAGTTGTTTAACCTTAAACAAGACCTGGAACACAATCAGGAGACAAAGTAATAGGAACATGCTGGTCTGAACATTCCAAGAACACTCAACATTCTCAAGATCTACTTAACTGGCCTAGAAGAGAAGGAGAAAGAGAGGGCTGAAGGTACAGAGGAAAGTGTCCCTCTTACCTCCACTATAGACTGGCTCCCTGAGGAGTAAAAAGTGTTAATTGTTAATAGTTTCTGAAAGATGGATCATGAAATATGGAAATGACAGCAATGCTGACTACAAAAAAACAGATTAGTCTCACAACTGGTAATCTTGTCAGAACACAGGCCAGTATTATACAGTACAGCAAAATGATAACTTTAATATACAGCAAGTAAGGTGCTACACAACAGAACTTGACGATTAGGAAAATCAATATTGTGACAAATTTGTGTTTATATGTTCCAGTCAGATCTGTCATTATCTCAGCCCTTTGAGCCCTATGCTGGGCACCAAAAGGATTATTGTAGTTTAACCCAGCAGGCAGCTCAGCACCATGCAGCTGTTCACTCACTCTCCAATTCTCAGTGGGATGGGAGAGAGAATGAGGAAAAAAAAAAGAAACCTGTGGATTGAAATAAAGACCATTATACAGGACAGAAAAGGAAGAGAAAATAATAATAACAGCATTAATAAACATATAATAAGAATATATAAAACAAATGATGCACAACACAACAACTCAACATTCATCGACTGCTGTCCAGCCAGTTCCCAGAGGAAACCCCTGCCCAGGGCAGCCCTAGTTTTATTGTTCAGTATGATGTCATATGGTATAGGATATCCCTTTGGCCAGTTTAGGTCAGCTGTCCTGACTCTGTTCCCTCTCAGCTCCCTGTGCACTCCCAGCTTCTCACAGCTGAGGCAGCACAAGAAGCTGAAGTCTTTGATTTAGTATAAGTACTACTCAGCAACAACTAACACATCAGTATGTTATCAATATCATTCTCTTCCTAAATCAACAACGCTCCACTACATCAGCTCCTAGGAAGAAAGTGAGCTGTATCCTGGCCAAAACCAGTACAGAAAGGAAGAAAAGTACACAATAAAAACCAACACACATACATTTATTTAGCACACGACAGCATATTTTTCTAAAGGCTGCTCAGATATATATATTTTATATATTTATATATAGCAATGTTAGTATTTTATGTCAAGTCAAGATTCCAGTATTTCTCAGCCCTGAGGAAGTTTGTATCCTCATTCAAGTTTCGTAGCTTTGTCTTTCTTAGGCACCTTCGACATTTTCTTAAAAATAAAGCAAAAAAGACATGGTAAACAAAAACATAAAAACAACCAATATTTGAAAAAAAAGTATACACTTCTAAGATTGTGGATTTAAGTACACAATTTCTCGGCTAGATGCTGAGATAAGATATCCTCTTAGGTTAAACTGCAACACACAGGTAAGATACCTGAAGTGAGATTCATTTTATCCACTTAAAGTCATTGTCCAACCCAAGATTACAAAAGAAAAAATAACTGCAGTGGTGGGGTGCTTTCTGCCTTTGAATAACCAAGTCATTATTATGCACAGCCTTTGAAATTTTTATCTTACAGTTATTACGCGTGCTTCCAGGCAGATCATGCTTTGATGGAAAAAATACCCAGACATCTTTGGACCCAAAAGAATGTCCTCCAGCAGTAAACATTATTTCAAAGCCTCAAGTTGTCCTTACCTATAATTTCCTTGCAAGGATTTTCAGGTGTGATGGGAATCCTGCAAGCTGGGCACTGATTATTATTCTTCAACCAGACTTCAATACAAATGGAACAGAAGACATGATTGTTGACACAGATTACTGGGTGGCGGACCTTTGAGCATCAAGGAGGAGAAAAGCGGGAAAAGAAAAAGACAAAACAAACAAACAAACAGAAAGATGCTATGAATACTTAAAAACACTTTCAGATAATAGAATATAAAAATATACTATCCCAACTTCTCAAAGCAAGTCTAGACTTCCAATAGGAAAGTGACACTGCTGTTTCTGACTAGGTGTGGTCTCCTGACTTAAAGCACCAAATTTCCCTACTATAGGTGGTGCTACAGATACAACCATCTCTGCAAAATTAGAGATCCTCAATTCTGTGTGCTCATTAATACACACTGTGAAAGCCATCTCCAAGAAGAGAAGCCAACCATACCAACAAAATGAGATCACATTCTCACACAGAGGGAGACTGAAACATATATGTTCACTCATTTCCAAAGGAAGGGAACGAGAGAGAGCTCCTAGCAACAACCAAGGCTTTGCCTTGAGAGCTATCACTGAAATGAACAGCATTATAAATTATCTCTAGCCTGTATATAAAACCAGCTTTATGGAAATATACTTTTTAAAACGATATGGGCCAAAAATACTGACCAGAAATATGAACCAACGATCATTTAAGAAGCCCTCTGCAAGATACGTACTGCTACCCATCATTAGAACAGAATGGGACAGCTTGAAGATTGGACATAGTTCCTCTCAAGAAACATCCCTCCTCCCTGTCAAAACAACAGAGTAAACAAACTTTTGTGTTATTACTGAATGTTATTTGGGCTGAGGTGCTGAGGGAGCTAGCAGAGGTGATTGCTAAGCTGCTTTCCGTTGTCTCTCAGTGGTCCTGGTCAGGCAGGGAAGTTCCAGGTGACTGGAGACTTGTGAACATGATGCCTATCGTTAAGAAGATTTGTAACCAGAATCTGGGCAACTACAGGCCTGACATAGGCTCTGGAGTAAGTTATGAAACAGATCATCTTGAGTGTGATCAGACAGCAGGTGTGGGACAACTGGGAGGAGATCAGGGCCAGCCAGCAAGGGTTCACAAATGGTAGTTTCTGCTTTACCACCCTCATACCTACTTCTATGACCAGGTGACCTATCAGGTGGATGAGGGAAAGGCTGTTGATGTGGCCTGCCTAAACTTCATTAACACTTTCAACACTGCCTTCCATAGTATTCCCCTGGAGAAGCTGGCAGCCCATAGCTTGGACAGCTACATGCTGTCTGGTTAAAAAAAAACTATCAGTCTGTATTTCTAGGCCCAGAGAGTGGCAATGAATGGAGTTAAATCCAACTAGTGACTAGTCACGAATGGTGTTCCCTAGAGGTTGATATTGGGGCCTATCCTGTTTAATACCTTTACTGACGATTTGGATGCAGGAAATTGAGTGCACCCTCAGTAAACATGCAAATGACACCAAGCTCAGGGGATGCGTTCATCTGCCTGAGGAAAGCCTACAGAGGGGCTCAGACAGGTTGGACTGATGGGCTGAGGCCAATGGGATGAATTGAACAACATGAAGTGTCAGTGTCAGGTCCTGAACTACAAGCTTGGGATGAAGTGGCTGAAAAGCTGCATAGTGGAAAAGGATCTGAGGGTGTTGGTCGAAGCTCAGCTGAACGTAAGCCATCAGTGTGCTCAGGCAGCTAAGAAAGCCAGCAGCACCCTGGCCTGCATCAGAAATAGTGTGACCAGCAGGACTGGGGAGGTGATCAACCCTCTATACTCAGTTCTGGTAAGGCTGCACTTCAAGTACTGTGTTCAGTTTGGGGCTGCTCACTACAAGAAAGACATTGAGACCCTGAAGCACGTGCAGAGAAGGGCAACAAAACTGGCAAAGGGTCTGGAGCACAGGTCTTATGAGATGCAACCAAGGGAACTGGGATTGTTTAGTCTGGAGGAGATTCAGGGGACACCTTATCACTCTCTACAGCTACCTGAAAAGAGGTTGTGGTGAGGTGAGAGTAGGCCTCTTCTCCCATGTAACTAGCAACAGGATGAGAGGGAATGGCCTCAAGTTACACCAGGGGAGGTTCAGATTCGATATTAAAAGCAATTTATTCTCCAGAAGAGTAGTTAAGTATTGGAACAGGTAGCTTAGGGAAGTGTCAGTGTCACTGGAGGTGTTTAAGGAAACGGTAGATGCAGAACTCAGAGATGTGGTTTAGGAGGCAGTATTGGTGGTACGTGGACAGTTGGACTAGACAACCTTAGAAATCTTTTCCAACCTTAATGATTCTATGATTAACTATAAATCCAGTTTGAAAGTAAGTATGGGACACAGACTAACTACGATACAGAAGAAAATTACTTTTCCTTATATCCATGCTTTACTGAGGCATGTGTTACAACTTACAGTAATATAAACTCTCAAATCTCATAAGACTTGACATTCATATCTATGTTAAGGTTCTGTAAAAGAAATATTTGTTATTACTTTATCACCATTTTTGCCTAATAAACATCTTCTGATACACAGAGGTAGCAGCACCTACTACTTCCATCTGCTGCACTGCATCTGTTAAGCACTTAGAAGCCCAAGCTCAGGAGAATTCTTTCAGTTGCAAAGGAAGTCCTCATCAGCCTCACAGTTTTCCTCATTCATTCTATTAGAAAAGCTGTCCAGCTAAGACAGAGAAATGAAATGTTGGCAGAGAAAAATCAAGTAAGTAGAAAGCTAATAACCACTTTGGAAAACAGGTAAGAAATATCTTGAAGTAATCATACCTACACAATCAGTGTTGCACACACTATAAGTGTTTTACCACTCACATACAACAGATCCGAATTAAGAGCCAGATCTGTCAGCTCCTTCTCCAATTTGCTTTCTATGCCTCTAACACACTATAGGATTACTAGCAGTTTAAAAACGCCTGATATGACAGCCTAGGAACCTCAGGACTGTCCATACACAAACAGAATGTCAAGTTACTGAAGGTGTAAAGAGAGAGACTAAATGACTTCTGCAAGCATCTGCACATTTTCACCTCTAATTAAGGACACTTTTTTTTTGTGATTAATGCAAGCATTAGCATAGCAATGCTTTGTAGACATTTAAATATTTCAATAATATAGATACATAAAAAATACACTCTTCTTATTTACTGCTTTCTTTACCAGAAAAAGAGCTTTCTGCAGCTTTCCACCAGCAGCTAGAAGAAAAACAAAACAAAACAAAACTTTTTTTCTGGTTGCTCTTCTTTTTCATCCAGAACCAGCCATTATATGAGCACAGTTATACAAATGGCTCTGATATGCAGAAGAATAACATACAGTAGCCCAAATCGGAGAACACATTTTAAGAGTGTAGGTCTTCACACAGGGGAGCAAGAGACCCTCAGTTACCCCAAACATGACATGAATGTATTCTTCTTCAAGTGAATGTCGACTCTACAACTGTAAGTCACAATTATTACTCTCTAGAGGACACTGCTCCTGATTTATACGTTCACACATTTCATTTCAGGGCTGCAGTTTATACTTGTGTTAGCCCAGAACTAACACAAAGCAATTCATGCAACAGCAGAAGGAGCTGCTGCTGAAGTGTCATCAGGAAACACAAAGGCTGGGGGTGCCACTTCCCTTCACCAAGTTCCTGAGCCTGTGACAAGCCTGGGGGTGGGGATCACAACACATGTTACTAAAAAGCATTTTACTTGAATTACAGCACAGTTTCAGTTCCTTAATCGACTGCAGTGACTGGAAAGGCTACAGCTTATTTGCAAAGGCTTGATTAGCTAAGGAAAATTTGAGTATTGTCCTAGTTTTCCCTCCCCACACAATATGATTCTTCCATGGATCAAAATCAAATCCCGCATACATTTACACCACACTGAAGGCTCTTCTGGACCTTCAAGCAGATGAACTGAGGAGCAGGCATATGGAAAACAAGCACACTGATATCAGAGAATGAACCCCTAGACATCCTCAGAGATTTCAGTGCGCACGGAACCTCATGCCTGAGCCCAAGCAAATCACTGCTGAAATCAATCTGATGAGACCTCCAGTCAATCTGCAACAAGTATGCCTGAAGGCCTCATGCAGCTTCTGATCAACTCGCTAGTTATGAATATTAGAAGTTAACCCAGACTATCTTGAAAGAACTCAGCTTCTTTAAATACAACATGTGGATGACAATACTGAAGGAGTTTCTACTTCTCTTTTTATACACTTCTCACAATGTACAATGAAATCCCTGTTTTGCCACTAATCCCCTACAAGTTCCACAGATAGCAGTAGATACATTCTGACTGCAGGGTGGCTTTACATCCCATCTGAAGCCCACAGTACAAAATACAGAAGTACCAGAACCTGTTAACCCCAGCAGCGCCTTCTGCTCTACTCTACTCTATAAGATGATAAGATTTGCCTGTTATTTGTGCTAATAGCCCTTTATTACCTTTTAAAAACACTGTTGAAAAGAGTTTTTTCTGATGTTTTTCTGTGATGTTTCAAGCTAGAGACAAAGATTTGTATTAAAAGAAAAAGGACAGCCACAGCAGACAACTTTGGCAAAACCTAATGCATCTGATAAAGGAAGCATCCAAAAGTCTTCTATACAGATACTTCATTCACTTACATAATTTTAAAACATTATTTCAGTGCAAGATATCAAGAAAGAAAAACATGGAAAATTCTTCCAGTACAAACCCAGCTACCTCCATTCCTGGCCAATTCCAGAAGTGATGAGGAAGAATGAAGCAATGGCTTGAAATGAGCTAGCAGGCTTATAACAGAATATGAATGAATTATAGAATGGCCTGGGTTGAAAAAGACAACAATGATCATATATTTTTCAATCCCCTTGCCATATGCAGGGTCACCAGCCACTAGACCAGGATGCACAGAGCCACATCCAGCCTGGCCTTGAATGCCTCCATGAATGGGACATCCATGTTTAGATTATGTTGAAAATCACCACAGTCAGACTTAAAATCCTTTTCAAAGAGCATCCACTCTGCATTACATACACAGCAAACTTACGTTCTCCTCCCTCTGTACTAAAAACACAAAAGAAGAGATAAGAGGACTGCGTTCCTGCCTTGCTTGGCCTATACACGGGGTTGACAGAAACAGCACTGTCAAGGTAGGACAGCTGAATAAAGGGAGGTGTCCAACTACTGCCACTACCAGTGCCATATCTGCTGCATGCACCAAACACACCTTTTCTTTGGTCATTGGGCAAGCAGAACAGGCCTCATAGGCACGCCCAAATGGGGCAGAAAGAAAGCGGGTGTAAATACCACAGTACAAACATAAAGGACATTTCTTCACTTGTGATTGCTGATGTGTTTTAAGAGGTTTGCTTTGGGATGCAAGAAAACGTGAAAGAGAAATGGGGAGCGAGAAAGGAACAAGCAAAGCAGGTAGCGATGGCAGCTGGCTCCAAGGGCTTTCAGAGCCAAACAGACCCAACAGCTCTCTGCCACCCAAAAGAGATGAAAAGGTGACGGCGACCTTCTTAAGCCAGAAAATCACAACACTTTCTCAAAAGACTGTAATTCCGCTGAACACTTCCACCACGGCGGGTTCTACACTTCTTTGTTCCACCGGCCTCACACCGCCCTCGGACACAAACCTGCCATGCATCCTAAGCTGCTCCACCTCCCACAGCTATCAGAAGACAAAACCTCAAAATCCTCACTCCGAATGCACTGCGCCCGCAGCCCGAGTTTCGAGTGTGTGTGTGGGGGGGGAAGGGGTTGGACACGGACGGACGGACGGCGTCTCGTGGCCCGCGGCCCTCACGGTTCCCAGAGACGTCCTGCGAGGTTCCCCCCACCCGCTCGGTGCCAGCAGCCCCTCGGCCACGATCCTCCCCAGCCCCAGTCGGGATCGCCCCTCTGTTCGCAGAGGGTACGGCGACACCTCCGAGCAAGCGCGGCCGGCTGCCTTCCTCCCGCCACCCCAGCGGCGTGTGGGCGAAGAGGGCCGGGCAGCGGCCGCCACGGGGCCGTTACCTTCCCCAGGCAGATGTGGCAGGTGATGGGCAGCGTGAGGGACAGCGTGACGCTCGGGCCGTGCTGCGCCATCGCCGCGCCGCCTGCACGGAAGTCACGGAAGAGCGAGCGGGAGGCAGCGCGCCGGCGGCCCCGCTACGGCAAGCCAGCGAGGCCAAGTGCCGCCCGGCGCTGGGGAGGAGGAGTAGAACGCAGCGCGCGCGCTTTTGAAGCGCTCCCCTGGGGGGCGGGCGGGAGCAACGGGAAGCCCCAACGCCGCCCTAACGGCTGCCCTCACGGCACCCTCCGGCTCCTCGAGGCCATACCCCGAGGCAGGGCCGGGCCTCGCCGGTCCTCGCTGTGCCACGTGGAGGAGGTGGCCTGGGAGCGTTAGGCATTAGGTGGAGGAAGACTGAAAGAGGGCAGTTCGGGCCCCAGTGTGCCATTCCTTCCTGTTTGAGCTGTGCCACACTACGTGTTAGCTGTTTCTAACGTTTAATTCCCTTCGGCCTTCCTCTGTGTTTTTTCCAACTTCTCTTCAAGAACATCACAAATGAGACTGTGACGCAGATTAAATGGGAGATGTCGGCTGATAACATAACGAACATCAGCCAGCAGTGTGCCCAGGTGGCCAAGAAGACCAATGGCATCGTGGTTTGTGTCAGAAATAGTGTGGCCAGCAGGAACAAGGAAGTGATTGTCCCTCTGTATTCAGCACTGGTGACCAAGGAAGTCTGAGTCATGAAATCATATAGGCTGGAAAAGACCTTGCAGAATGTCATGTCCGACCACCAGCCTGACCTACTGAGTCCTATTACTAAACCATGTCCCTTAATGCCACGTCCACAATGTGGAGATTCAGGTTGGACATTAGGAAAAACTTCCCCACAAGTGGTCAAGCTCTGGAACAGGCTGCCCGAGGAAGTGGTGGAGTCATCAACTCTGGAGGTGCTCAAGAAACGTGTAGATGTTGTACCAAGGGACATAGTTTAGTGGGAAATATTGCTGGTAGGTGAATGGTTGGACTGGATGATCTTGGAGGCTTTTCCAACCTTGGTGATTCTATGATTCTGTGTGGACAACAGCTCCAGGGCTGGGGATTCCACCACTCCTCTGAGCAGCCATTCTAATGCATGACTTTTTCCATGAGAAAATTCTTCTTAATGCCCAATCTGAAACTCCTCTGTCAGAATTGAGACAGTTTCCTTGTGTCCTATCACTCGTCACCTGAGAGAAGAAACTGACCCAAACCTTGCCAGAACCTCTTCCAGGTATTTGTAGAGAGCAGTAATGTCTTTCCTCAGCCTTCTTTTCTCTGGAATGAACAGCCTCAGCCATTCTTCACAGCCCTTGTGTCCAGGTCCTTCACCAGCATCATGGCTCTTCTCTCCAAGTGCTCAAACATCACAATATCCTTCTTGTAGTGAGGGACCCAAAACTGAACACACTACTTGAGGTGTGGCCTCACCAGAGCTGAGTACAGGGAGACAACTGCCTCCCTGCTTGTGCTGGCCACACTATTTCTGGTACAAGCCAGGATGCCATGGCCTTCTTGGCCACCTGTGCACACTGCTGGCTTATGTTGAGCTGACTGCTGACCAACATGGAAGGGGTAATCAAGCATTGGAATGGACTGCCAAGGGAGGTGGTGGAATTCCCATCCCTTAAGGTTTTTAAGAGACGTGAATATGGCACTAAAGGATGTGGTTTAGTGATGAGACTTGGCAGATCAAGTTGATGGTTGGACTTGTTGGTCTGGAAGATCTTTTCCAACCTAAAAAATTCAGTGATACTAAATTCATAGAATCACAGAATTGAAAGGTTGGAAACAACCTGCAAGATCATCTAGTTCAACCATCCTCCCATTAACATTGCTACCACAAGCCTCTAAACCATATGTTGTAGCTCCTCATACAGACACCTCTTGAACACTGCCAGGGATGGCTACTCCACCACCTTCCTGAGCAGGCCATTCCAGTGCCTGACCACTCTCTGAGAGAAAAAGTTTTTTCTTATGTCTAAAACCTCCCAAACCTCCTCTGGTATAACTTGAGGCCTTTTCCTGGGGTCCTGTTTGTTGCCTGGGAGAAGAGGCCAAACTCCTGCACATCACAGCCTCCCTTCAGGAAGTTGTAGAGTGTAGTGAGATCTCCCCTGAACTCCTCTTCTCCAGACTGAACAATCCCAGCTCCCTCAGCTGCTCCTCATAAGGTCTGTGCTCCAGACCCCTCAACAGTTTTGTTGCCCTTCTCTGGACATGTTCCAGGGCCTCAATGTCTTTCTTGTAGTGAGGGGCCCAAAACTGAGCACAGTACTCGAGGTGCGGCCTCACCAGTGCTGAGTAGAGGGGGATGATCACCTCCCTGCTCCTGCTGGCCACACTATTTCTAATGCAGGCCAGGATGCCATTTGCCACCTGGGCACACTGTTGGTTCATGTTCAGCCGAGCATCAACCAACACCCCCAGGTCCCTTTCCTCTTCATAGTCATCCAGCCAATCAGCCCCAAGCCTGTAACGCTGCATGGGGTTGTTGTGGCCAAAGTGCAGGACCCGGCACTTGGCCTTGTTGAACCTCATCCCATTCACCTCGGCCCAGACATCCAGCTTATCCAGATCCCTCTGAAGGGCCTCCCTGCCCTCAGGCGGATTGACACAGCTTCCCAACTTGGTGTCATCTGCAAACTTACTGAGGGTACACTCAATCCCTTCATCTAGATCATCAATAAAGATATTTAACAAGATGGGCTCCAGTACTGACCCCTGGGGGACACCACTCATAATGGATTGCCAGTTGGACTTGACTCCATTAATCACTACCCGTTGGGCACGGCCCTCTAGTCAGTTCCTTACCCAAATAAGGATATACCTGTCCAGGCCACGGGCAGCCAGTTTCCCCAGAAGAAGCCTGTGAGAGACTGTGTCAAAGGCTTTGCTGAAGTCTATCTAGACTACATCAACAACCTTACTCTCATCTATCAGGCTGGTCACCCAGTCATAGGAGATGAGGTTGGTCAAGCACAGCCTGCCTTTCACAAACCTGTACTGGCTGGACCTGATCCCCTGGATGCCACACACGTGCCATGCGATCTCACCCCAGATGATTTGCTCCATTACTTTCACCGGTACCAAGGTCAGGCTGACAGGCTTGTAGATCTCCGGTTCCTCCTTAAGGCCCTTCTTGTAGATGGGAGTCACATTGGCAAGCCTCCAATCCTCTGGGACCTCTCCAGATAACCAGGAGTGCTGGTAGATGGCAGAGAGGGGCTCGGCAATCACCCCTGCCAGCTCCCTTAGCACCCTAGGATGAAGCCAGTCCAGTCCCATGGACTCGTGACAGACCAGATGGAGGAGGAGCTCTCTAACTGTCTCCACCTGAATCACCAGCAGTGTATTCTTTGTAGCATTCCAGACTTCCAGATCAGGGCATAAAGTGCCCTGAGGATAACTGATCTGCCTATTAAAGGCAGATGTAAGGAAGGCGTTGAGGACCTCATCCTTCTCCATGTCATCAATAGTCACATTCCCCGCTGCATCAAGTAAAGGATGGAAATTCTCCCTGGGTCTTCTCTTACCACTGATATATTTAGAAAAGGATTTCTTATTCGATTTTACTGCAGTGGCCAATCTGAGTTCAAGTTGGGCTTTTGCCCTCCTAACTTCCTCCCTGCATACCATAGCAACTTCCTTGTAATCTCCCCAAGTAGCCTGTCCCTGCTTTCAGAGGGCTCTTTTTCTTCCAGAGACTCAACAATAGTTCCCAGTTCATCCACACTGGTCTTCTTCCCCTACGGCTCGCCTTACGGCACTCAGGGACAGCCTGTTCTTGCACCTTTAAGATTTCCACCTTGAGAAGTGTCCAGGCTTTCTGGACTCCTTTTACCCTTGAGAAGCGACTCCCAAGGGACCCACACTACAAGCGCCCTGAACAGATCCAAGTCCACCCTCTTGAAGTTCAAGATGGCATTTTTGCTAGTCACCCTTCTGCCATCACCAAGAATTCCCCAGGGTGTGAACCACTTTCCCCACCACCCAAAGCACTGGCTGGTGGTGGTCATTTCCCCCCCGTGCTCTAAGGGTCTTCATGCCTGGCATTGGCTAGCAGCTCCCACAAGCCAAAACCTTTGCTCCTTGTCTCAAGGTGTTGCCTGTTGGTGGGATTTTCACAGCCCATACTGCTGTGAGGGCAAAAGGGAAATTGTGACGGAAAGCCCTGCAAGTGCAGCAACATTTGCTTAATGAAGCCCAGTGGAGGCTCCTGCTGTCATCCATGGAAACAAACCTATGGGTGCAAACTTGTACGCTGCCCTGCTTCCACCAGCACATCTCCAAATGCAGGATTTGTGCTATGCAGGCTGCCTGACAGCAGTGCTGGTGGGACAGGACTCGCAGGAGTCTGTTAGCTTGACCTCAGTCCCAGGATCCCTGTAGTTTCTTGTAAACGTGCCACAGCATGCTGAAAATTACAGACCTGAGTGATTTAACATTGCACCACATGATAAATGCTGGGAATGCTGAGCAGCTAATTCAAACAAGCATAAAGTTGTGGATGCAATGATTAACAAGGAAAGTATCTTAGACTGACACAGATGAGTTGTGCGGGTGCATTTCAATTTGATATAGGTGAGTAACTGCAAATAAAGTGAGCAAACTAATCCGTACTGACATGGCAGTGCTGATGGCACCCAGCAGCTTTGGTGGTGACGTATTCCTGGCTGGGAAAGAACAGTTCAGAACAAAGTGTGCTTGATAATAATTGAATATTCATGTGCTAAAACACATCACTTTTTAGTAAATATCAGAGAAAAGTGACTTGTTGTCAGTTAGAAAAAGGACTAATTAATGATGTAGAAGGCAGACTGTTATTTTTTTTAGGCTGGAGTGAGGGGACATCAGCTGTGAGGACACACTTTTAGACCTAGGATGATCTACCTGTTGATAAGATGAGAAAGCGCTCTGAGGATTTTTACAAGCAAAATCTAAAATCACTGGCTTTTGAGCTTTAAAGAGAGCCACTGGAATATGACATACATTTGGTGAATTTATTGTGCAGCAAGCAAAACATGTGGAAGGCACTGAACCCGTTATTTGTCTTTCTTAGTTTTATCTGCATATTGATTTTCTATTGAAATTGAAACTTTGAAAAGCAGAAAGGGTAAATACATTAAAGAGAAATAAAAAATGAGAAAACACAAGGAAACGTAGCTGACATAGAAAACCCTTTAAAATGAATCTGGAATGAAGCAGGAAACTTTTCACCTGCATAGCTTCCACTGCTTCAAAACATTCTATGTAAAGCAAGTGACCTGTTAGAGGACAAGATCTATTGAAATGTATATATTTTCTCCTAACCAAAAATAGCTCGGAAAAGAGCTTAGTTCTCTGAATAAGCTGCTAAAAGGAATATATTTTCTGTTTAAGGAGGTTAAACTTATTTGTTTAGCAGATTTCTGCTGAAGTTGGATGCCTACTCAGTGAACAAATACTTCAGAAATTGTGATCTAGCAGTGCCTGAGGTTTAGTTGAAATTTATGGGATGATGTTACCAAATCTTCAGGGGCATAAAAAATACTGCTGTAGTACTGAGAGAGAGAGACCACAAAGAGCGAGAAGATGGGAGCTGGAGGAGTAAAAATCTGCTGCAGCTAAGGGGAGCTGAGAAATGTAATGTGACTACAGGAGGTAACAAACATTTGAAGGATCCAAGCCACATAATGCAGTTATGTGCATCGTGGTGAGGACAGTGATTTTGCAGCAGAGTTGGAAACAGAATACAAAGGATAAAAACCTTCCTGGGATCTCTTTTATGTCTGCTGGGGTGCTTGAGCATGAGGATCAAACACATGGGCAGGAGATCGGTGTCTGGACACCGCTGCTAATAAATCTTCACAGAGAGGATGGAAGAGAACAGGTTAAAAGCCAAGATCCTAACCACTAGTGATCTCCAGGCTTTCTTTGTGAAATAGCTTAGCCATGTGCTCCAGAAATCTCAGAAACCTTGAGACTACAAATGGCAAAAATATAAAACATTACTGATCACAGAAAAGTTTTTTGATGAGAACTTTGAGGAAACCAACTTTGGACAAGATAAACAGGTCAGAGTACTAAACTGAGCTCTTCTCAACTTGAGACTCATTTATGTATTTTTTGACACATGAAGATGAATAAAACCATTGTATTTTTGGCTTAAAGTGTGTGAGTTACCTGTATTTTAGCTCAGTGTATGTTTTCCACCAGCATGTTGAGCAGAGATAGCTAGGAACCCAACTGAGGATGTATGGTGTCGGTTGATCACCTCAAGTGGTAAACGAGAGGTAACTTGTGCATCTGTACTGGTTCTGATAAATTATCAGAATGTATCTTTGGATGTGTGGCTTTGTGAAATGTAGAAATTTCTGGAAGCTGTCAGGTTGTGCCAAACCAGAATAGCCACTCTCAGTACCTGCTTCTGCAACAGTGAAGTCTGCTAGAGTTTGGAATTAAGAGTTTCCTGTTCAAGAAACAAGGTTGGATCCTTAGCTCTTAAGAAGGACTACTCAGGTGATTTTATCTGATTTAGGGGAATATAGAGTGAGATTTCCCAAAAGCAAGAGTAAAGAAGGGATTTAAGTTTGGGATTCTGGTGCCTAAATTAAAAACTCTTCTACATAAAACCACTTACTTTCCAAAAGGGTGACAGGTTCCCAATGCTCAGGGTTTTTCTATTGACAAGCCCCACAGAGTGACATCCCTCCTGTACAGCAGCATCTGCCTTGCTAGTTCCTGGTGCCATTCAGAGGCCATCACAAATTCCTAGCTCTCAGGTACCCTCTGTCTATTCTGTAGACTACCTTTGCTCTTTATGAATTTCTGCTCAGATTTCATTTCATTTTAAAATAAAGGTTAATTTAAGCTTTTTCCTTAAAAAAATATTTTGTTTCTGGCTGTAGAAGAATGTGCCACTGGAAAGGAAAAGAGAGCCAGATGTCAGGGCATAAATCCCTTTTGGTAAGGGAGCTGGGGGCAGAGTAAGATGTTGCTTTGGCAATTTAATAGTGCTTGAGATTGACAGTAAGCTTGGTACAGATAGTCTTCACACGAAATAACAAAAGATGACAAATTAGTTCTATAGGCACAGTTTTCCTTTTGAGTTTAGCTGCGCTGACATTATCTCATCTCAAAGTAGAATGTACCTGCTCTCAAGCTGCATTATCCATGAAGGGATTTAAAGTGACTAGCTCAGACTTAGGCATCCTTCTCTTAGACATCCAAACTGAAGTCAGTAAAACTCTGCTCTTTATGACCTCGTTAGGATTTTATTTATGTTGCCCTTCTACCACTTGCATTTTTTTTTGCCACGTGTCAGCAAGGAACCAAAGATGTAAATGAAAAGGCTGGATTATATCTGAAGTTGCTGCAACTTGCATGCTAGGGGAGATTAGATTATCCTTTTTCATTTTGAGGCACATGTAAGAGGTTGATTTCCTGTCAGACTCTTTTTCAGATGAATATTTTATCCGAACAAACTGAATTATATTAGAATGACATCCTAGGGCGAGAAGTTCCAGCAGTATTATGCTGTGCTGGCACTCTAACACACCTGTAATTGTATGTCTTAGCCTAAGGATATATCCACAGGCTTTTCAGGCAGCTGTGCTGAGCTCTGCCCACACTGTGCTGGAGGCTGTGTTTCTGCATTTAGCATGGCACAGGCCCAGCTCAGACCCAGGCAGAGGTCAGGCTCGTGGCCTCTTTGCAACACCACATAGGCGTGCACTAAAGCCAGCTTTGTCCTGCTAATAGCAAAACGTCAGAGCATGTGCCTTGATCTTGTGGCCACCTGGTGCAGTCCTGCTCATGCCAACATTGCCTGAACTCATTCCCTACAAAGACATAGGGTTGCTTGGCTGCTTGCTTGGCTGTGCCTGGAGGTTGGCTGGAGAAGGATGGTTGAAATGTCCCAAAACTGCACCAAGTAGAGCCCCAACCATCAAAAGCACTGCATCCTGCACTTAGTTTATTTACTAAACTGAGTATAGGAAAAGGTACTTCTGTTTCGCCACACAGGGAACATCTTCAGGAGGGAGGCCATTATTCTGCAAATTTTGGCCATGAGCAAGGGCAACATGGCTTGTGAAGAGCTTGGAAAACTGGGTCTGTTTAGTCAGGGGAAGAGGAGGCTGAGGGGAGGTGTTATTGCTCTTTTCAAATACTTGAAAAGTAATTGCAATGAGAGTGGGGTTCATCTCTTCTCGGTGACAGGTGACAGGATGAGGGAGAATGGCCTCAAGTTGTGCCAGGGGAGGTTTAAGCTGGTTATCAGGAAACATTTCTTTACAGAATGGAGTGTTAATCACTGGAATCACCTCTAGGGAGGTGTTTGAGAAGCCATCCCTGGATGGATTTAAAAACTGTTTGGATGTGGTGCTCAGGCACATGATTTAGTGGAGGGTTGTTAAAGTTAGGGTAGTATGGTTAGGTTGTGGTCCCTCCCCCTCCTGTTCCCCCTCTCCCTCCCTCCCTTCCTCCCTTCCTCCCTCCCTTCCTCCCTTCCTCTCTTCCTCTCTTCCTCCCTTCCTTCCTTCTCTTCCTTCTCTCTCTCTCTCCCTCTCCCTCCCTCTCTCCCTCTCCCTCTCCCTCTCCCTCTCCCTCTCCCTCCCTCCCTCCCTGTCTCTCTCCTCCTCTCTTTCTTTCTGTCTTGAAGTGAGAAGAAGCAGGAATTAACAGTGTAAAACCTTAATGAGTAGCTTGTGCTGAGCAGTGCTATTCTCCTCAGTTACTCTTCCCATCTTGAATGTTTACCAGCCAATCAGAACCTTCCTTAAAACCAAGAGATTTATAATGAAAAGTCAGCCCTAATTGAATTTCTTCATTAGGAACACCATCAAACAGATACAGAACACCTTACAGCACCTTGTTTAAATTAGATTCATTTTTCTGATTAATTATTAAAAGGAAAGTTTAAAAAATCATAAAATCTTAAGTGCTATTAAAAATTGATTAGGAATGCATTCTTTCATTGACCCAGTTTGTATTTTTTTAATTTTTTTCCATCAAAGCTAATACGTTTGAGTAGCTGCCTCAGACAGAAGTTTGTAATCATTTGGTCATCAGTCAATTAATCACAGCTTCATAAATATTGATCTCAGATTACATTTATTTTTCATTCTTGAAAGATAGTTTTTTTTATTAATTTAGGCTCACTCACATGCATTGTGGTTTATGCTGAAATTATTTTTAAAAGTTCTATTAAAATTTAATTTGAGCAGCTCGCTAACAATGCAGTCACAGCACATTGTGCCACCTCTCGGCAGGTTTGTCAGCTCGTGCTGAAGGGTCCCAAGTACCCACAGTGCACATGAGCAGGGCCTGCTCGTTGGTATCCTTCACCTATAAAAGCCTCTGTAGTTGGAAGTTGCTAGCCACTGCCATCTTAGGGAAAAGGAATGATTTGAATGTAATCATGGATTTGTTTCAAGAGAAGAAAGGAGAACTCTACGGTTTCCCATCCTGCCTTCAGTGGCTGTGTTTCTGATTCCTACTAGTCCATTATAGAAAACTGTGCCTTCCTGATGTCCATCTAATGTGGTGCCAGCTCTTTTGCCTCACACATGCTGAGACGAGTCTCTTGAGCAGGTGTGCTTGTGGGTGCTTGTATCAAATGTGCCCTGATCCTGCTGTAGTGGCTGTCACAGAGATGATATAGAGGCAGTGACCCATTCCAGGATGGTGAAGGTACCTGGAAGTGCTCTTGCACTGCCTACTCTTGTGCCTGGCTGAGAACTGAATACATTATCTTAAAGGAGTTGCAGTTATAAAGAGAAAATCTAAGGATTTTTAAGAAAAAATGTTGTGTGGAACGGTCCGGACTCTTTTTTCCCAGCACCTGAAGTGAACACAATCCTTCTCGTAGCATGCTCCCCATACCTGAAGCACTCACTACTAAAGCAGAAACATACCATCTGTGTTTGTTAACATTCCTGATCTGGTTACAGCTGATAATCTCTTCTCTGTCAATTAAATCTTCTGTTTGTTTAAGCTTAAGAAACGCTAACAGATAAGGACATGTAGGGACTTCTCAGGGCAGTGGTTATGGTACCAAGATTATCAGAATTCAAGGAGTGCTTGGACAGTGCTCTCAGATACAGGGTTTGTAATTGGGGTGGTTCTGAATGGAGCTAGGAGATGGACTCGATGATCCTCCTGAGTCCCTTCCAACATGGAGTGTTCTGTGATTCTGTGATTTTGCTAAAGAGTGACCTTAGGAATTCACTGAGGAAAATGAATCCTTTTCCTTTGTGCTTTGAGTTTTACTTTGCATGAGCATTGAGAATGACCAATTTTTCCAGGCCAGGAACATCTGAACAGCAGATTTGCTACAGCTTCTGCAGCATGTTTGAGTCCTCTGTTTTATTCTCTGATAAGAAGTGTTTTGAGATAGGTCACTATTTCCTAAAATCTCCTTTGCGTGAGGACTTTGGAGTGATTTTATCATGTAGCAATCATATGTTTTACATTTCTAATAAGGCGTAACCTCATCTTTAATGTCTGAAATCAAAACCAGTCACCTACTATCATCATTCTAAAACTATGGTTATCTTGGTACCACACTTCTGGAAGGCTTCAAGTAGTGGTCAACAGTGTCCTGCTGTGCTCCTCAGCATAGGTACCAAGTGGAGTCATGTGAACCCCTGTCAGCAATCCATATTTTTGCTCACAATGGTACATGTAACATGGAGAATGGATCATTTTTGTGGCTGTTCATGTATCTAAGAATGAAAAAAACACAGTTCCAGGTCCTTGGATCCAAATTACTTTTCAGAATCATATTCCCCCATCAAACTATACTATTCATCTACCACATATTCTGCTGAAAGGTAATGTAGCATGCTCGTATATGTTTGGCATATCCACAGTACTAGTTTTTCCCATTAAAAAATGAAATCAGACTACAGCAAATTATTAGACCATGTCCTTTAAATCTCAGTTGTACACAGGGCTTTTCTGTCCTTTCAGGCTTCTGTCAGAGATAATGCATAGAGAGCATCCAAATAATGCCTTTGTTTATAAATTGCTGCAGCTAGTTATAAATAAGATTTGTAAATAATATCTTATAAATGAGAGCTGTTTGTCACCTCTGTTCTCCTCATCCATTTGCTGCAAAATCAAACTCATTTTTAGCTTTCTCTGTTCATGAAACGTTGAGCATAAATTGTTTGTTTTGCACTGTGGCAAATCAGGAAGTATTTATATGTAATTGCCTGGTATGGGGACATTCATGACCAGAAGAGCAGTGCAGGCAGCAGGGGATGCATTAAGTTATTCCAGTTAAAGCCTTAAAAGGATACAGATCCCTACCAGTTCTCTGTGTATTGCACAATCAGAATCAGATTCCAAGTCCAATTGCAGTCGACCTCTTCAAATAAGAGGGGTGATAAGGAAATCTAGTAAATATCCTCTGAGCACTTCTTTACAATAGCGTGGCAGTGTGAACCACCTGTCTCTTTATCCAGCATTTTGACAGATGTTAGTGTGGATGTGAGCAGTGTGTTACATTCTGTGCAAAACTCAGCAATCCTGGACAATCTTTCCTGGCAGAAAAGAGGAAAAGCTGCAAAGCAATAGAGAGAGATGACTGTAACAATGCCCCAGCTCTTCCTGGCTTTTTGCTGCAACACCTGCAAAATGGCCCAACTGGAGTTTTTGCGCTGAAGTATTGTGCCACTAACTCAGTGCTCATCAACTTCAACACTTCTGAGAATGAATCCTGTAGCTGAATGCGAGCTACTAGTTTACAGAAATAATTTTTTAAAAAATATTTTTATATCTCCCTAAATACCCAGAGTTCTTTTAATCCAAAATCTACAAAGATGCTTTTTTCATAAAGATAATTTTAACTTTGTAATATATGTAAGATAAAAATATCATCTTTCCTGCTAGTATATGCAGTTGATATTTCTGTCTCTCTGAATTTCCTATTAATTGGATTGAGTTGATTTAATAAGTTCAGCTGATCATTGAAAGGCTTTTAAATGGATTTCATAGAATCACAGAATTGTAGAACGGTTTGGAAAGGATCTTTAGGATCATCTAATTCCAACCCCCTACTATAGGCAGGGATACCTCCCACTAGACCAGGTTGCTCAAAACCCCATCCACCCTGCAAACACTTTTTTTCTTGTAAAAAGTGTTGTTTTGCATTTTGTTGATATGTGTATTTTTTAATTTTTAATTTTTATTTTTATTTTATTTTTTTATTTTTATTATTTTTATTTTTTTTTTTATTTTTGGTCCTTGCAGGACCAAACATTTGATAGCAGGACATAAAAGATGCTATGGATCCAAATCAGTCATAGGTCTTTCTTGATTGACTTATCTCTGAAAGCTGCAGTCCCAGTTTCTCTATCTTTTTATTGCAGAAGAGCAATATATTCAAGTAATGTTTCTTGTTATCTGTTGCCGTAATGTTGCCAGATTAAAACAGTAACACCATTCTCCATTTTCATTAGTATGTTATAGCTTGGTGGACACAACTTCAGAGACTTCAGAGTGTTCCGAGGGCACCAAAGCTCAGATAAACATAGACTTCACCTCTGAGGCTAGTTTCAGGAAAAACACAGCTAAGAAATAGACTGCTACACAGATCTTAAACAGACAAGAGAGAAAGGGAGGGAAGGATATAACATATATCTAAGAACTGCTGGAGTTTTATAAGCACTGTGTTATTGTTTTTTAAATCTATCCAAGGAGGATATGTTAGGAGATAGATGGAAAAATGGAAAAGCAAAGATTGAAGCAATTGGAGAAAGCAGCCAATAAGCGAAGGGAAGAGAGGGTCCACTGTGAGTGCTGTAGAGGTATTCAGACAATGTTATCCATATCCATCTGTTCCCACTTGAACAGTGGCTGCAGCTGTTCTGTGAGCGTTACTCCCTGGCTTGCTCATTCCTGCAGCTCCCTTGCCCCCTCCATACTCATGTGGGTGAAGAAGATGGAACCTGCACAAATCCTGATGTCCGCAAAAAGAGCATCTCCCAGAGCGCATCTGCTCTGTAAGGAACATGTAAAGAGCCCTTTGTGAAGAATGTGCGGCTTTCATCTCGGGTATCTGAAAAGTGAGGGAGAGTTTTTTTGTAGGCTCCACTTCACCCAGCCAAAAGGCATTGACATAAAAGCAGATGTTACCAAACACAACTGAGAGTAATTGCAGAGAAACTGAGCTTTTAAGGACACGTTACATCATATTTTAAGATAAACATTCTGAATAGATTAAGTGAATTATATTTTAAAAGTGTGTAGTTTTTCGCCATTGACTATAAAGGGACCATAGTGTGAGTAGATCAGACATTGTAAATATGTGTTAAGACAGCTGAGATGAATCCCACTCTTAGTATTGGGAAGCTGGGATGAAGAGACATCTGTGTTTCAGTTCAATATGATCAACGAAAAAAAGGGAACTCTGAGAAATAACAGTCTGGATCTTAGTGCCTGGGAAGATCATGGAACAGATCATCCTGGATGACATGCTCAACCACATGTGGGATGGGCATGTCATCCGAGACAGCCAGCACGGCTTCACCAGGGGAAGGTCATGCTTGACCAATCTGGTGGCCTTCTATGATGGAGTGACGGCATTGTGGATAAGGGAAAGGCGACCGATGTCATTTACCTGGACTTGAGCAAGGCCTTTGACATGGTCCCCCACCACATCCTTATCTCCAGATTGGAGGGATGTGGATTTGATGTGTGGACCACTCAATGGATAAGAAACTGGTTGAAAGGCCGCAGGAAGAAGGTAGTCATCAATGGCTCTATGTCCAGGTGGAGGCTGGTAATGAGCGGCATTCCCCAGAGGTCTGTCTTGGGACCGGTGCTCTTTAACATCTTTATCAATGACATCGATGATGGAATTGAGTGCACCCTCAGCAAGTTTGCTGATGACACCAAGCTAAGCGGTGTGGTCAACACAGTTGAAGGAAGAGATGCCATTCAGAGGGACCTCGAGAGGCTAGAAAGGTGGGCCTGAGTGAACCTGATGAGGTTCAACATGGCAAAGTGCAAAGTTTTGCACTTGGGCCGGAGGAATCCCAGGCATCCATATAGGCTGGAAGGAGCGGTCCTTGAAAGCAGCTCTGTGGAGAAGGACCTGGGGGTTCTGATAGATGAGAAACTTAATATGAGCCAACAGTGTGCTCTTGTGGCTCAGAGGGCAAATGGTGTCCTGGGCTCCACCAGAAGAGGGGTGGCCAGCAGGTACACGGAGGTGATTGTCCCCCTCTACTCTGCTCTTGTGAGGCCCCATCTGGAGTACTGTGTCCAAGTGTGGAGTCTGCAGTACAAAAAAGACAGGGAGCTGTTGGAGAGGGTCCAGAGGAGGGCCACTAGGATGATTAAGGGACTGGAGCACCTCCCCTATGATAACAGGCTGAGGGAGCTGGGCTTGTTCAGGCTGGAGAAAAGAAGGCTGCGGGGTGACCTAATTGCAGCCTTTCAATACCTAAAGGGAGCCTACAGAGGGGAGGGGAATCAACTCTTTGAAAGGGTTGATGTGTGTAGGACGAGGGGAAGTGGTTTTAAGTTGAGGGAGGGGAGATTTAGGTCAGACATCAGGGGGAAATTCTTTACCCAGAGAGTGGTGAGGTGCTGGAACAGGCTGCCCAGAGAGGTTGTGGATGCCCCGTCCTTGGAGGTGTTCAAGGCCAGGTTGGATGGGGCCCTGGGCAGCCTGGTTTAGCATTAAACGTGGATGTTGTTGGCCCTGCATGTGGCAGGGGGGTTGGAGATTCATGACCCTTGAGGTCCCTTCCAACCCTGGCCATTCTGTGGTTCTGTGATAGTGACTTTTTTGTAATAACATCCTACGTTTATTGGGGTTTAGATCCAGCTTCTTATCAACTGGAGGGAGATGAAGCCAGACCTGCTTATAACACTGTTTCCCCTGAATACAGCCAGACTTGCTTACTGGTTAATTTGTAAATTTCACAAAAAAAAAAAAAAAAATCTGCTAGGTATACTGCACTGACAGCTTTCTTTGTAAGCTTCACTTGCTACAAAACTTCCTTTGCAAAGTGTCACGCTATGACAATAAAAAATGCTTTTTCAGAACTTTCTTATAAATATTTCATTTACTTTTTTTTTTCTCCCTTTTCTTAAGTATTTTTTTCCCATTCAGGAAGAGATATGACGACTTAAAAGTGGATAGTAAAGGCAGCTGATGATACGTGTATTTGTTGGCAGTGCTCTTAGGAAGGCTGGAATGGTGTATCATCCATGCTGAAAGGTATGGGTAATTCATTCATGAAGCGCGATCAGCAAAATCAAGGACTACTTATGTCTGGCCTTTGCTTTGATTTGCTTGTTAAAGCTCATTGTAGAGAATCAAGTAAAAACTTTGATCTTAACAGTATTCTCCTAAAAAGCCTCCACATTTCTCTGGCACTGAAGCCCAAGTAGCTCAGGGGAGGCAGTGCACAGTGCCTGTGCCCAGAGGCCTCTGTTCAAGCACTCCTGCTGACTTCAGTGGGAATTTTGCCTGAGTACAAAGAGATGAACAGGAACCTAGAGTAGAAGCAGAGGCCACGTTGCATCTTCTCCTGGAAATGCAGTTTATAAGGGCTGTGATTTTTCTGTTGTTTTCCTTTTAGCTGTAATAGGCTATGAGTATTTTAGATTCAAATTGGATGCCTTTAAACTAGAAGAACTCTACTCACACTGATAACTTAATAACACATCTAAATGTCTTTTAAAAGACTTCAATTTACCTATTAAGACCAAATAGGCTGTCTGTTAATTTGACAGAATATCCATGTTCCCTGAACTTAGGGCTATAAAAATTGTTCATCTGTTCAGTCACAGGCCATTTAATTTTGGATGCATCATTGCCAGTTGGTTACAGTAATTAGCATTCTCTGTATTGTGACAGCTTCCCTGAAGCTATGCTAAGTAGGGTTACCCTTCTTTATGGAAACATAAGTAGCCTTGTGCAAATGGGCCTGACCACCCATCTCAGAGACAGAAGCCTTAACTACAGTTTCTTGGCTCAGGGTGTCCTATCTGCCCACCTGCAGATCTTATTTACTGGTTATTAATGACATGAAATGTAGGCAGCTGTGAAAGGCACAGCATGGCAGCTGAAAACCTCCGCTCCAAACTATTGGCTCAGCCTTGTCATTTCTTTGACACCTCATCTTTAAAATTATATTATTATTATTTTAAATGTTTCTTCATATATTCTTTTAATTAAGTTTTTAGAAACAATTCTGTGGGTATAAATTGCGTTTATGTACATATATGATTCTGTAAGCTGAGGTGCTACATTTGTTAATGCAGCTACTTGCTACTTAAAACACAGGGGGTTTCAAATGAAAACATTTTGATCAGTGCTTTCCTATTGTGAGCATATGCTGCAAATAGTTTGGTTGGATATGTTTTTCCATATCTCCTAACGCCTAAAGTAGTATATTATTGTATTTCTAATAGAAACACCAATTGCTGGTGCAGGAACATGGGAAGTGCTGGAATCGTTCTTTTGTAAAGGCTAGAGTAAACAGTACAATAGCTGAAACCATAAATAAAGAGAGGCCAAAATTTTTTTTTGCCGGTTGTTTTGCAGACTGTGCACATTTCATTGCTTTGTGGTGAATATCTGTGCTTCCTTTTCGTTTCCTGGGAAACAAGTGAGTGGTTTTATGCACTGCAAGACATACACTAAGAATAATTCTTCCCATTTAATCCACTCTGTTTTTTACTTCTTAATATACTGGAAGGTAACTAATATTTAATACCATGAAATGTATCTGTGCATGTTTAATGATTCAATTAATCAGAGAGAAACCTTCTTTATAATTAAATATAGATAGGCTATAGTCTTTTCTTCTCATTGACTGATGCTGCTGAGAATAAGGGATAAGAATAATTTTATACTATTATTCTGTTTGCCTTTTATTAGAAGTCTGAACTGTTTAGGTGAGTAAAATCAACCATAAAAGTACATTTTTTCTTAAGAGTTATGCACTCTGCAATTTCTGCACTGCATAAAAGACCAAGCATTTGAATTTAGGTACCAATCCTGTGAAGACTTGCACATGTGTTTAAGCTCAAGAATAAGTAAATTCAACTAATGCTAATGTGAGTAGTTGTTGCTTACATTAAGTTTGAAGCAAGTTCTTCAACCTTTGTAGGGATGGTTTTTACCATTTGGAGCTTTCTGGATCAGGCCCCATATGAGCTTGGAAGAGACTTTATATATTTGCTTCGTAAGACCCAATTAGACTGTGACTTGCTGCCTTCAATTGTTTCTTTATAGTAAGGAGCAATTTTATTAAGCTGATCTTGGACTTCTGTTGACCTGATTATTTAAATAAAGGTTCCAAGCCATCACTGCAACTTGTTTTTAATTTTTGTACAGCTCCATACCAAATTCTCTAACTGTAGGATATAAGAAAGCCAGCTATCCTTAATGCTGTATGCAAGTTAATAAAATAAAGTAATGATGTACATGGAGGCAGATTTAAATATGGAAATAGAGACTTCCTTCTTCTTGACTCTGTATAAATTGTTGAATATATTTGTTTAATGATTTATACATAGCCTCCAGCAAAAGCAGCTAGGTGATGTTTACAGAAGTTAAAACATAAATTACACATACAGCATTCAATGGGCTTCATTACATGACTACTTCTGCCACCAAGGTACTATGTGACAATAGACATGTTGTGAGGCCATACCTATCCATTGAAATGCCTTTCCTTTTACCTATGTGCTTACCTACATACCAGCAGATGCAGATACCACGATATGCCATTGTACAAGCAATGCTGTTATGCTGTAAATGATAAGTTATTTCTACTTTAAATAGTTTAGCGCATAAGCTTTTACAATTGTGTGAACAGAGCTCAGGAGACCTGGAGTACTTGGAAATTAATGCTTTCAGCTTGCTATTTCAACAGGAAATACAGAGTTTTGTATATTAGATCCATATAGACTGATGGACTGAGTAAGCTATCCCAAGTTTGATTGATTAACTTTCAACCTTTCAACTGAAGAAAGAAGAAAAACATTTGTTTTCAAGTTTTTCACAGCTCACATTTCATATGGTCATATTTTTCCACATATGCTGTTTATCTGAAAATACTCCCCTTGTGAAGCCACCTTGGATAGATTTTCTTCCAGGTATATGCATCTTCACATGATTGTAAATTGTGCTACCTTATAACACTGCAGGGTGAGAAACATGAGAAATATTCCTTTCGAAAGCCAAGGATCTCCTTTAGGCACAAAATACTAATTTTTAGCACCACTGGGCAGGGAACTGACATTTAAAAATAATCTTTTTAATGTACAAAAAAGTTCTCCCAATTAATAATTTTGCACATAAATTATGGGAATTTTCAGTTGTGGCTACAACTCCACTTTTGGTGAAGACTTTATTTAAAAAAATTAAATTAAACAAATATTCCTAAATGTCAAGCTAATATTCCATATATGTGATATCATGTATACAAATATCTTGCGTTCTTAGGTATGAATAAGAGTGCAAGGAACCTTAGAATTTGATACAGAATCATATCATAGAATCATAGAATGGCCTGGGTTGAAAAGAACCACAAGGATCATCTGGTTTCAATTCCCCTGCTATGTGCAGGGTCACCATCCACCAGACCAGGCTGCCCAGAGCCACATCCAGCCTGGCCTTGAATGCCTCCAGGGATGGGGCATCCACAGCCTCCTTGGGCAACCTGTTCCAGTGCATCACCACCCTCTGTGTGAAAAACTTCCTCCGAATATCTAACCTGAACAGCAGACAGTTTTGATTATTGGCCTGTATGAATTAATATGAACTATGATTATATATCAAATTGTGGCCTGACTAGGAATCCGTATTTGTAGTGAAAACACTACAGAATCATGGCTTGGGCATAAAATCGTATCTATCATAAATGTTGAATGACAGCTTCTCTTGAAGTCGCCCTTGAGGATGAACAGTATAAAGACTGTTTAGGTTCTATCACATTTACAGAATTTTTATTGTTATACATCTTGCTTGAACAAGCACATGGAAATGCTTAATATACAAGTGGTGCTTTATTTATTTATTTATTTATTTTGCCAGCATTTGCTTTGAAGCAAACCCTCAGCTAAAGTGATCAAAACTGTAAGGACAAAAGACTGCTTATTTCTCTCAACAACTTTGAGCAAACCCAACAAGCCCTCAAGCTAACTCAGATAATCTACTAATTCAAAATAATGTCTTTAGGGATGGATGGGGTAATTATTGCAAACGTAGTGTTTCTAATTTCTGGATACTATACATGTAAATAAACTTCACTGATATTGTGCTGCATAACATACTTGGAAATTATGCCCTAGATGACTAATTGAACAGCAGAAAAAATAACATAGTTAAAAGTTACAAATCACTTTGAAAATGTTGGCTTAGCCAAGCTGACTTCTTTCAGATGTTCAGAGAAGAAACCAATTAGCTTGGTTATTCACATTTCAAGAAACTCTGTTTACTCACACGGGTGTGATCCCTCATGCATATATGCAGAATTAGTTCTTTGCTGAATTTTCTTTGGCCAATATTTCTCAGAAACTATCTTACTGTAAGCATATTAGGAATCTTCTAGATGCACACAGGATCTAGACCTAAGCATTATTTTCAAATAAAATTAACATTCTACCTCTGTTTAATATCGTTTCATTTTTTAAGCAATCAAAAACTGTGCTTTTTCCACTACTTTATTTCAGTTTATAGTCTTTCTATAAAAGAACAATCCTAGAAAGCTAGTTTTCTATTCAGTTGGAAACTTTTGGATTAAACTATTGTTTGCAATTATTCATTACATGAATGAATTTCAGGAATTTCAAAGGATTTATTTCAAAGAATTTTCTCTGGCAAGCTGTGTCAATCTGGTATATGACATTTTGCATTAAATCCTGATGGAAGCCAGTCCATCATGTTTAACAGCTACTCAAATGTGTCGACTTGAATCAGTCAGCGTCACTGAATTCATATGAATGTTGGTTTTAAGGATCAGGTTCGAAACTTGTAATAGTTGTGATTCATTTTACTTCTCAGTAAGTTTTACTTTGCCTTGGCAGAATTCCTTCATCAATAAACCTGACTTGTTTTTTTTTTTTTTTTTTTTTTTTTTTTTTTTGTTTCTTTTTATGAGTTTTTTTTTTTTTTTCAGCACAGATTCACCTTCACTTCCATTTTTTGTTCTTTTATGCACTGATACCATCAGACATCTTTTACCTCTTTTTTTTTTTTTTTCTTTTTAATAAGAAAAAAAGAAGGCTGACAAGGCAAAACTGGGGACACTAATAGCAATCTTCAGAATTTGAAGGATACATTTGCCCAGATGAGAAATGGAAGAGTTGGCATAGTAGATCATTGAGGGTAATTGGGTGCACTAGCAGAAACAGAGATCTAACAATAGGTAACACTGACTGTGAGATTTGCTGGACTGTGGAACAAACCCTGAAAGAATCCAGTTAAGCTTCTTTTTAATCTAGACTGACCTAAGCACTAAAAATATGCTAAAAATAGGAAGTGCTACCATGTTGGCAGGAAGGTGGAATAGGTGATCTGATAAATCTCACCTGCATCTCTACTCAGTGTAAGGTACCCTTTATATGCTAATGCAGCATGTGGTGTGGACTGTACTGAATAAATAATACAGTCACATTGTGAGGATTTTGTTGTTGCTGTTGTTGTATCCAGGTTCTCAAAATGCTTTACACTGAGGTAGTGGTATCACTGATACACAACCATGGCATCAGTCTCGGAGCAACACAACTTTAATTTTTATTAATTTTCTGTTTAGATTTATTGTCCTAATACATTATTCTTTACTCCGAAGAGCAGATAAACAAATGCGTGGAATTCAAATCCATTAGAAAAGTGGTGAATTTCTACTTGTTTAGTTATTTTTTAAATGACAAACTGGTCTTTAAGGAAAGTAGGTACTCCATGACACCCTTCGTCAATGAAGGTCATGAACATGTGGATAACAAATCAAGAATGACCACAGGAATTTTCCTTCGCTATTAGAATGCATATCTTCCTGTTTGACGTTAACAGCAACATTGTTAATTTCCCATGCCTAAATATATTTCCCAGGAAAAAAAGACTGAAAAAGCTAATGATTCTTCTCACAAGTCCTGGATGCCAGCAGAGGGGGTGGTGCTCAGGAAGAATGAGAGAATGGAGAAGGAATGAAGGGACAGCTACAGTGGGAAGCTTCCCTCACTTGATGTTTCTGGTCCCGAATCATTCTTTCTAAACAAAAATTGTGGACAGGTGTAGAGGATAAGATAAGTTAGATGAAGGTCAGTCACATATGGGACTAAATGCTCCCTCAGCAGCATTATTTCTTCAACTCAGTGTGTACAGGAATTCTCATCCCCTGATCATGCAGACTGGGGAGTAGTTTGGATCCAACCACATCCTGCTCAGACAGCAGCCTGGGTTTCCTTAAATTGAACTCAGAGTAATAATAGCAGCATAAAAAATTATGAGACTGCTGCAGTGGCCTACTGCTCCCAGTGTGTAGCTGAGATATGGCCAGAACATGTCCCTGGACCTTAATAATGGGCAATGCCCTTAGCAGGCCTGATTTCTTGATGAAAGCTCTGGCTTAAACAGTGTTAGGCAAACAACCTGAGCATGCTTTTTTTCTGTGACACCAGCTCCCTTATGCTACTTGCACACCGCTTCGTAAGGGCTTCTAAAGAATGGAAATTGAAAACCATGCAGTGCTGTACACTTTCACATGTACTTCATGAATCCCAGTGGCTCTGTCTCAGATCTGGCATTTTCCCAGTAGCAGAATTACATAAATGTTCAGAACTTGATGCTGAGATGCTTCAGCTGTTTTGAATTTTGGACCTCTTGATAAATGGGCTTTGTATTACACGTTTTAAATTCAGCCCAAATTGTCTCATGTTTGCTCAGGTCTTTCTCTGGATGTGACTTTCTGTATATGCAAAAGCCAAAGTCCCTTTGCATTTGCTCCACCACGTTCTGCTTCTTGTTCACAGTATCACTGTTGCATCCACTAAAACCACAGTCCTGGTTTGAATTTGAATTCATGGCTTCAGTAAACTCAGATTTTCAGGTCAGTCTTCTGAGCTTTCTGAGAAATTAAAATGTGCAACCACTTAGGGGCAACCACTACTTTAGTTGTGTCTTTCAAGCAAAAAAAGCAAGTATTTTTATTTAAGACAGCTCCGAAAATCTTTATTGTTTTTAGAGTTGGTAACATGAGTTGCACTCTCACATTTATTCTTTGATCAGACTTATATTTTTATTTCTATGCAATGTTATTAGTTTTTCCCTTCCAATGAATGACATTTCCATCCCTAGCTTCTTCTCTCCCTTTCTCCCTACAGAAGTAAATTAGTCTTGTCCCCAAGAGCTTTCTGAGACAGAGGTAATCTTCTGGTGTGTTTTGAAGTCACATTCTTGTATGTGATAGAAAGCTTTGGTTATGACAGCAAAACAAATAGTGAAGGAATATGCTTTTAGGTTTGTAAATGGACGTCAAGGAAAGAGACTGAGAAGGAAAATGACCTGCCCTGCACCTGCCTCCTTCACTACCATTGGGAGATAGGGAGCCAGAGGGGAGAGAGTCTGGGTAGAAGAAAGAAGAGCTGAGCTTTTGTAAAGACTTGCATTTGTGTTAGCAGCTTAGGAGAACTGATGCCTGTACATTAATCTGAATTACCACAGTGAGTTTTACTTTTGCAAACAACTCAGTCACAGTATTGCTGTCTATTTCTTGAACAGGAGATGAATTGAGCCCAGAGAGAATACAATTAATTAATATTAGACAATTCAGAGAAAGAAAAGACTCTGAGGCCTGACACAACTTTCTTTTCCTCTAATTATTAACATCTTAATCCTGCTTTCCTTCATTACTCCCAGTTCTCTTCTTTTTCTGAACATACTTTGAGTGGCTCTGTTATGTCATTTTTTTTCCCAGCGAACTATATGTATTTTCTTCTTTGTTGAGGGGGTTTGTTTTAAGCTCCAATCACTGAATTAGTAACTTAGATTAATATCCTTATTTTTGAGCATGTTTACTAATTATGAAAGTCCATCCCATTGCTCACCACGCTTCATAACACTTTTAAAACCCTCTAATTCTACCATTTATAAGCATTTTTCCTGGCACTGCTTACTACCAAAACTGTTGTTCACACATATTACTGAATCAAAATTCATTAAAATGCAATATTCTACCGAGCTTGAATCAGCCTTTCGGTAAGTTTTAGTCTTCTAGTTTTTACTCTTCCCTCTTTTTTTTCCTTTCATGTCCTGGACAGAGGTGCAAAACACCATGTGACAAGGGGTCTATTTGGTTAATGCTGTAGTCAGTGTTTCAGATACTTGTCAACAGTTTGTCAACAAATTGTTTCACTCAACAGAGAAGAAGAATCACAGAATCACAGAATGGCCAGGGTTGGAAGGGGCCTCAGGGGTCATGAATCTCCAACCCCCAAAATACTTATTTCCATTTTCAGAAAAACTTGTTTTCATTTTGTTCTTCTGTTTTGGACAAGTGCTCTAATCTCCTTTCCCCAGGTAGACATCCATTGTGTTTCTTCAGCACAAGGTCTGTGGTAGCTGCTGTGGCACGCTCAGTCCCAGCTGGTTCTCTTAATCACAGGGCTGCTGAGAAAATCTTTGTTGTACACATACATATTTTGCTTTGCTTTTGCTTTTGTCAATACTGTGCTGACTGCCGCTCCTCTTGCATGGGTAAGCCAGCTTCTCAGCAGCATCTGCAGTTGGAATTGCTTGGACTGGTTGCAAATATTTTCTGTTGACATGAGCCAGGGGAGTTTGTAAAGCACAGAAAAGAACTTACAAACTGAGAACATAACACAGGTGGTTGAGATTTTGCAGGGATTGGGAGCTGGATTTTTAAAAGCACTTGGCACATCTCTGTACCTGCCTAGAGGGATTTTCCAAAACGACATGAAGTAACAGAAACATGCCATTCATTTTACCTAAGTTTGGCCGTCTGATCAGCTAACTAACTAGGCTGTCTCTGGAGAGAGACAAGAACTTCCAGATTTCATTGCATGCAAAGATAGGTGAGACAAAGTGGGTTGGAATTCATTCCATTGTATGAAGAAGGAGACAGAATTAATTTGAGGAAACCCCTGCTTGTATTCTACCATCAGGACAAAAATGTGAAATTGTGTAATTCGGAGATGATGAGAGGGCTATAGTTGTCAAAACACATTTGTTCTGCTAGATGGTGGTTGTCTTTTTCCTAGTGGAATCTGACCCTTGCCTCCTGTCCTACTCTTACTGATTATCAGCCAGATACTGCCCTGCCTAGTATCTGTAAGTAGACCTAGTTGAAGAAAAATGCAAATCCAGGTAAGTAAAAAATGTATATTCTTCTTTGGTTAAATTGATAAAATTGTCTCAGATGAAAACCAAATATGCTGTTTTGAGCTAGCATACATTCTTCTTACATTTTCTGAAAAAAATATTTAATTTTTTATGTCACAGTGACATTTAATATCAAACTTTATTTATTTTCAAGTGGTCCAACCAGGAAATAAAGTATAAATGTTTCACAGAATTCTGTAACACATTTATAGAGTAGTTTTTTTTTAAACTACTTACAGGAGCTTTGTGTGATGGTAACTGTTTTATGTTCTTATGGTGGGCTCACTAATCTGAAAAAAAATCCATTAAATGTTTTCATGCTGCATCTATATTGGTAAATAGCCCTGGAAATCTTTCTACCCATGATTTTGCCTTTTCCAAGCTGTTCCTGGGGATGATCTAGTTCTAAGAGTTTATGAGGCCACTCTTGGTTCCCAATAAGCAGGTTGGATCAGAGATTAGTAGAGCTTGGGTTTAATTGTTCTCATCTGGACTGTTTAGTGGATGCTCTGTGTCTGGAGACATACAGGGTCAGGCTGGATGGGGCTCTGAGCAACCTGCTGTAGCACTAGATGTCCCTAGATGTTCATTGCAGTGGAGTTGGACTGGATGACAGTTCAACTCAAATGATTCTCATTCTGTGACTGTGGACTAAAGAATGCTGAATTTACTGACAGAGCTGTGGCTTCAGAAGTGTTAAGTAGTTAACACAAACCATGTAAACAAGCCACAAGAGTTTTCATAATTAAGAAGATAGAGAAGGAATGCCACCTCAAAATTCTATTTATTCTTACAAGAATGTAGATGAACCCGGTAGCAAAGTTATATATCTATGTGACAATAAATGGGCTTCCTGCTCATTCCATGGTAAGAAACAGATCTGATTTATTAATTTTTGTCCACCATGAAATGCAAATAGACAGTTTAGACACCTATATCCAAAGCTGCATTACGTGAAAACTTCTCCTAAGGGTAGTGCCTTGGACTCCAAAAGCCATGTCTTTCTGGAGAGTCATGTTCTTCGGTTCAAGTAATTTTGGGAGGGGACATTGTTAAAGTCTGTAAAATAGGCTTTGGCCATGCTTCCTCCTTTTTCTTACATTCACATGCAATACTATTGAATGTTTAATCTTGGCCCAGTAGTTTAAATATATATTTTATTTTGTTTTCATTTTCTCCTCATTTTAAAGTCTCTAGCATCTTCAATTAAGCTCTATTTGTCCTGTGAGCCTACAGACTTAAACAATGATCTCGCTCTTGTGCCAGACAGACAGGCCCTCTCCCAGGTCTACCCAGTAAGTAATGACTTCCGCTTGCAGACAACAAATCGAACTCTTTAACTCGCTACTGTACATATCCTTCAAGAGCAATGATTGAGCGAATACATGCTCTTGTTTCTTCTAGATGCCTTAAAGAGAAGAGGCCATGTGACTTTGAAGACAAAAAAAAAAAAATCCACAACAACCCAAACATATATACATACAAACGCAGAAGTAAGCAGAAAGTACTTTTAAAAGATCAGAATTGCTTTTATGAATTGTGTGAAGAAAATTTCTCTGTGGATTAGTGTGGAGTAGGAAGGGAGTGGGGATTAGGAAGGGAGGAGGAAGATGAAGACTGCATTGAATCTTCCCCTACGGCGAGCAGCCCCTGTTTCTGAGTCTCCATCGTGTCTGTATATCCTGAGCCACCAGAAACAATCTTCTGATCTGTTGACTTTCCTCAGACATTTTCTGTTTGCATACAGGCTTATGGCTACATAAATCCACCCTATCCAAAAGTCATTTCATCATCAGATGAAGAAATCTATGATTCTCTTCTATGGACGCTGTATTCTGAACTCCTTTGGATGGGAGAGCAAAGGCTTTCAGTTTGGGTACTGGTTTAGTGCCACCTATTTTCCACCTTGAATAAACTTTTGAAATCCACAGAGTTAAAGTGAGGGAAAATACTGAGCATTTACTATAGCAAGGAAAAGTAAATCTTATTTTAGTGTTATTTGGGGTTACAATATTAAATAACCCTTTGTCCTACTTTGACAACACTGCTTAGAAAATACAGCCTTTCACCACAACAAGGTATACACACACACCTTTTATCTCTCTACTCAGGAAGTCTATAGCAACATGGGAGTTGATTTGGAGTCTGTGATACTGGTTTCCTCTCACATCTGTTCGAATGCAATCAGAAGAAGAAACTTGAGTTTTGATGGAAACTGAGTTTCAAACTGAAGAACAAAAGCATACATTTGGTGATAGATGCAACCACCATAAGCAGAAAGCTTATTGCATTATTTCATTTAAAGTTATACATTTTTTCTTGAAAGTTCTCTAAGCCAATTGTATGCCTTTCACAGTGGTGAGTACTTACTTCCCAATTAGTTCCACTGAGCCAGCAAGACTATTTGCCTGAGAGCTTACATCACTGTGAAAAAAAAAAAAGAGGATCACAATCTGGCCCTTTGCAATTAGCACAATGCTGTCAGGGTTTCACTTTCCTGCTTAAATCTTGTAATGAGCAGTCATTGGAAGAGGAGGTAAATAAAGCTGTCATGCATATTGACAGTAATACAATACAATACCACTGCTCATTTTTTCCCAAAGTTAGAATTGCAGAATTAACATGGCACATGATGTTCTTCCCTCTCCAGCTAAACACATACCAGCTGCAGTCTTTTAAAGTCTCCTATCATTTTGTTAGCACAATGACTGCCTACGTGAGCAAAAAAACATGGAAACTGCATCCTACCACAGTTGACAAGATTTTTTATTTTCATGATTACTTCTCTGCCTTTTTTTATTTTGCCTGCAGGCAAAGGTTGGCATACATGTCAAGAGAACATTCTCCAGCTGGGGCCTGCAGTATAGAGAATTGTATACTCCAGAGGGCTCATGGGACCTTGGGCAGATTATTATGGTAATATTGGAGACTGCTGTCCTTTCCCTCCCACAGCTGGGCCGCCTCTCTCATTGTAAGTATTGAAGCAATATGTTTTGCAAATTATACACTGGGAACAACAGGGACCTGGGAAAGTGAGGGAGAAAGAGAAACATAGCAAAATGTTGTCTTTAATATGATATTTTTCTTGTTCATCAAGCAAAGATAAATTAAAGCTTTAATTTTAAAAAAAATTAAATTAGGATCATATATTGGGAAAAAACAGTGTAATAGTAAAAAACTTAATATTGATTTTATTGAGCGTTTTAAGAAAATATGGTTTATTATGGGGAAATTTCACACAGTAACCTGATGCAAGAGAACCAGAGTAAGATTACATAATAGCCTTCATTACGGATTGCAAAAATCCTTTTGAGTGCAATGAAGCTGGATTAACAAAAACTGCACAAAAAAAATATCATTTTAATTAGTGCTAATGTGATCCCGTCATGGTCCAGCTGTTTCACACAGGATGAAAATCTGTGTTGCTTTATTAGCAATTCACCCTCCAAAATAATGTCACTTCTGATTTTTAACATTTCTTACTGATGTATATTTTAATAAAATATCTAAATGATTTGGACAGTCTGTCGTAATGAAGCAAAAGGATGTTACTGTTTGTTTTAAAATAAAGAGTTCAAACATGGCTTAAAAGCATTAGTAGTAGCTAAAGAAATATTTTATTCTTTGGATCTTTTTTCAGAAGCATTAACATAAAAGTCAGATAAAGATTTGTATGGCATCAATGTAAATGTGATTTCTACTTATAAAATAAAGAGAGTAAGTATTGCTAACTTGCTGACAAGCTGATACGATGGCTTACATTGGCCAGATATTTAAAAACTTGTTTTTATCTGCTCTTTAGTGAGTGTGGGCTTCAAATCAAAGTCTTTAACCTATATTCCATTATTCTGTTAGCCAACAGACCTTTCACATTTAGATCTCTATTCATTTTTGGCAGCAGTATTTCACAACTCAATTCTGTATGGAGCTAAACTTTAATTTTAATCTAAATTAATTTCAAGTTACTGAAACTTGCTGTTTCATTTATACATGAAACTGTAGAATAATGCCTTGGAACCTGCTTGAATTCTACGTTAAAAATACACAAACGTAGAAAATCTCAGAGCTCACAGCTCAATTTTGTTCTCCATTATTTTTATGTGCTTTAATACAGTGGAGACCCTTTGCATGAACCATTGTAGAAAAAGGCATTTATTTTTAATAACTTTATTCCTTTTCCCTATGTTCCTTAAAAGATTTCATTATGCACTATTGGTGCTGTGCTAATATATTCATCAGTTCTCTAATTTAGCTCAGACTTTGCTAATATATTCCAGGATGGTGATTGGTTTTAGTACTTTTTTCTTAAACATTGTATGGTTTCTTTTCCAATCCTTAATTAATGATTTTACAATAAACTCTCAGTGTAAGGAAAAATTTTGCAATCCAATGGCAACTGATATAAATTAAAGAGGAATGAATTTATACCATACAGTGGTAATGGTATAATTAACAATGATTTTCAATTGTTCTAGTAGAAGAGGTTACAACGACAACATCAAGAATAATAATAAAACAAAACAAAAAAACGAAACATGTGAGAACTGTGTTTATTGCACTGTTTTGGTTGGTAGCCTCATAGAATCTTTGAATAACCCTGATGATACCATGAAATATTTCTCCATCTCCCCTCCATCATCATTAGAGAAACCACCCTTCATGAAAGAGGAAAGAGACCTAATATGAGAGTGGTTTGGTTCCATGTGTCTCTGTGAATCCAGACATTTCCTACTCCTGAACTGACAGTAAGACTTCTATTTCACAGTAGTTGATGGATGGTTGCATGCAGCAGGATTAAGTGAAAAAGAATTAGTAAGGTATAGGGTATTGTTTTGCAAAACACAAAACTAGTGGTGCCCTGTATTTTCTCTCCTGAAAGTCAGGCTTGAGCTATCTTCCCCCTTTCCTTCCTCCTCCTACCCTTAACTCTGTCTTCCAGGTGTCACATGTTGGCTCTCTCTTTTTTTTTTTTTTTTTTTTTTTTTTTTTTTTTAAAATAATTATTAATAATATTTTGAAATGCAGAATTTTCAATTTTCTTAATTTTCCTGCTATCAGTTAGCTTTGTCCCATATTCTTCAAGTTTCTCAACTGCTTTCAGCATGGAAGAGCTTTCATTATTGCTAGTGACAGATCGTAGTCTACAACTCAGCATCTACAGTTTGCCTAATACCTTCCTAACAGATTTTTTTTCCTGCATTTGTCATATGTGGGTAAAGTGTGACAGTTAAAAACGTAATTCAATCTATCTGCCTTTTTCCTATATTGTTTACAATGAAAAATCCATATGGGATGAATAACAGTTGAAGAAATTGTGCATCTCCCCCTTGGGGATAGCATCTAATGCTGAATCTACACTGCCTGATGAATCTGCCTTAGGGAATGATTTTCAACCTATGGAAGAGGTGTTGCACGTTTGCTTCTTCATTTTTTTTTTCTTTTTCAGTGTAGTAGAATAGTGCAGGGTTGAAGTCGTCTGCTTTGCATCAGTCTCCTCTGTACTGTCTTCTAGCAGTGATCCCTACAGTGGTCTGTCCTGAAAACTCCACCTGATCTCTGTTTTGAAGGGTGTTACATGGTTCATTCTTAAAAAGACCCCAGAGGCAAAATAATGTGTTTGCAGAACTGGGAAAGTTAGTTATCTGGTTGTGTGGGTGTAGTGTAATACTCCAGCATTTCTTCCTGTGAAGTCATGAATGCAAAAGGAATTTGTAGGAAGCATCTCCTACACCAGCTACCCTTTATTGATATTAAATGTATCAGCAGGTCACTCTGTTGAAACTCTTATGTCAGATTTCTTTCATTAGCAGATGAGAAGGACTAGGCTCTTAGGATATGTTGGTCTTGGTAGTTTGTAGCCTTTAGGAAACTCTCAGTGTACAATAAATCTTCTCAAAATAAGAAATATATATCCATGTATTAAGAGACTGCATTTATTCTAATAAAATAATAGAGGAACTTGCTTCTGTGCTGACATGTCCCAATGAGTCCATGTTCATGTGGATGATATATGGAATATAAAAAGTGGTTTCTGTCTTTTCTTAGTTGGAAAACTGATTTGAAAAGACCTGTTGACTTGCTGTCTGTTGGCAAACAGCTATCACAAGAACAGACTTAGAATACACATGGGATTCTATCCTTGAAGATTGTAATAGGACAGACAGAATGGGCATGATTCAGGTTCATGTGGTAAATAAATAGGTCTTGATTCATTTTCTTAAACACAGTGTTTAGGAGCATTTGAAATGTCCTTGTCAACCTACAACTTGCATGGAAGAATTCAGATTTCCAAGTCTCAAATCTGATCAGCCTGTAATCCAGGATGTCCTCTCTCATTTCAAGTGGCACTACATGCCTATGCCCAGGCACTAAATGAGATCCTGCATTTTGGGAAAGGATTCATCTTTAAAGTGGATATCTAAACACGAGTGTGTGAATTGGGTTGTCTGCCTGTGAGGTAGATGTTAAGCCAATTTTAGCCAATGGAGACAAATTAGTTAATAACAGTGAAGCGTGGAGAGCTTACTTTGTTCACCTTGACCTATGACACCTAGTGAGTTACATTTGTCATCTGAAATAACCTAGGATAACCTACCTAGACAAAATAAAGGCACTGAGATCATGTCTGCTCATGGTGTTTGAGATAGTCATAAATACTCTTGCTGAAGTTCATAATTTCCCTTGCAGATACCCTTATTTAGTCTGGAGCTGATACCGACATCCTTGACTTAACTCTTTTTTTTTTTTTTTTTTTTTTCTCCTTCTGATATCTGGAACTTCTTCAGTTGTGGCTTTTACATCATTCCAACTAGTCTCTTGTCTTCCTTCACTTACAAGTTCCAGCAGATTTAGTTGCTGACTTTCAAATGTATGAATATAAACCATTTAGCTCTTATCAATTGAAAACCACAAGTCCTTTACGTGACCAACATTAGCAGTATGTGACTTCTGATGTTTCAGCTAATTTAGAGGAAAGATTTGATGTCTTTCATTTCTCTTGAAAAGCAAATCTATCAGATTAATAGGTGAAAGGAGATGTAGAAGAAATTCATTCTTTGACCTTGCTTTTCTATGTTTTGTGATGACAGCTTTTCATCTTTCTCAGTGAGGGAGTGACATCCAGCATCTTGTGAATCCGTGCTGTCGAAAATGTAGAATATACCCTTAAAATAAGCACGTTTAAAATTTATTTTACCCCCCTTTATGATATGGATGATAGACAATAATTTTACACAAGCAATGAATAGCCTGTAAGAAGCAAGCATTTCTGTGTAAATTACCAAAAAATTATTAAGTATACTTATTGGATATTATATTAGAGACTGTGGCATTGTCAAAGATTATACTAAACAGGCAAAATAGAAATAACCACTTTAAAAATTATAATAAAGCACTCTGGGGATTCAAGAAAATTTTAGTCTCAATGGACACTGTGATTTAAACATTCGAAAATTAACTGGTGTGTAACTCTTTGTCAAAGTATCAGGACGTAGTCAATATATACTGAGATATCCCTCTGTGTGATAGAGAAGTATTGATTTGTATTTCCATTCAGGATTTACGTGATAAAATCTTGACTCTCTTCAGATAAACAGGATCTTTTGTGTATTTGATTCAGAGACAAAGACTGGGAGGTATTTGGAGAAGTTCACCAGAAAGTGAAGGAAATGCATCTCTTTCTACTAGAGGTGTCCAATACACAGTATTTGTTAAAACTCCCTCCCTTGAATCCCTTTGTAATTAGGAAGAACTGGGCCTTGGCGAACCTGGTGTGACGATCTAAGACTCATTAGTATACACAACAGTTTGCCTATATAGTGAAGTATGTTTGTTAGAACAGATGTGCCAGACATTATCCTAAAAATGAGTGGCATAGATGTCAAGTAGTTTTATTGTAGCTGTCATATATTTGAGGTACTGATTTTTTTGCAGGCATCAACACAGTTGAGACTTCTGTGTTTCTTTCGGTAGTCTTTAGTCTTTCTTTACTAGGGAAATCTTGTTTAGCCTATTAAAATAAATAAATAAATAAATAAATAAATATCTAAGACTTTAAAGAACGTATTTGTATTAGTTTTATATTGTACAATTTCCCCTACATCCTCCAGGGTACTGGTGATGAATACATACATCCTTTTTTGCTGTGCTATTTTTATTCTTCCGCAGAATTACCATGGAATGATGTGGTGACTTTGACCTTTTCATCTTTCATGAAATGAGAGGTACCTAACTGATTAGCATTCAAGAAGCTGGAGGTACACAAATGGTCCTACGTACTTGACAGCGGTGTCGAGATGTCATCACCATCAAAATTTGAAGAGATGTTATATATAACTTCTGTGAGCCATTACATATTGCATTCATCAGTTCATTAAGGGTCAGAAGCCAATGTAAATGGGCGGTTATGGCAGAATCATTTGTTCTGGGACTAGATTATCTTTCCTGTCCATATCAGCTTTGTGATCAATTTAGTTTTTTTTTTTTCTTTCCATTCCAATTCTCTCTCTCAAAGAAAGGCGATGAGGAACTTGAAAGCCACTCACCCACAAAGAGTTTTCATTAGGAGATTACTAAGCAATTCTAGTAAAAAACCTTTTCAGTGATTGGATGGAATTCTCCTCTGAAATCTGCTTCTTTTGTTCTCAGAGGTCGTGTCTCTTTAAGAAACTTTTAGTCACTTTATTCTTAATAAAATTCACGTCCTTATTCATTTAGAATAAGGATATTATTTTGGACCTGATCTTTCTTGTATTTGAAGGCAAGTTATTGGAATAATCAAAGATGTGCTGTGCAGTTAAATTCATTAGCAGTGTTTCTTATACTTTTCTGAATCTTGTAATGAGATTTCTAATTATTTTTATACACATGATGATTCAGACAAAATGATGGACAGGGTTCATGACATCTGATTATAGGAAAAAATATTAAAATTTTAATCAGACTTTTAAGAAATCCTAACTTAGAAATGAAAGCCAGCCAGAGAGTGATTGAAACTTTTAAAATAGGTATTGCTGTTTGGTAGGGTGTGGCCTCACACTTTGTCTTCCTAGTTTGCAGTGAAGGGGTTTGTTTGTTTATGCTAGTTTATTCAATAACTCAAATTTAAAATGTAGATTTTGAAGATATTTTAAAAGTGGAAACCTTCAATATTCAACCAACAGTCTATCTTAAGGATTCCACCAAAAACATTTGAAGGCATGCTAAATTAAATAAGAAAATGCTGCTATTAGTGCTTTAATTAAATTTGTTATTTATAGGTTGGAACTTCCACTGATTTGAATACCTATAAGGGATTTTCATTTTGGTAAAAAGGCTGGAAACGGCTGCCTAAAAAACCCATATTCTCTAGAGATTAATTTTTATCACATTAGTTAAAGACAGGTCCATCTGTGTGCACCACTGAATTTGACTTGGGAGACAGACCTCAAGAACAGGCCTCAGGACGCTACTTCTCAGAACTGTAAATTTTATTTGTTTTCACATAATGAAAACAATATTTTGAGCATTAAGGTGAAAAAAGTACTTTGTTCGACTGAAAGTTGAAAACTTTATAAGGTACTAATAAAGTAAAAATCAAAATACTGCATGAAGGCTTTATTAGCTTTCAGATTATAGATGCCTAAAAATATTTAGGATAAAATATATGATAATTCTAACATACTTCCCTATAGGAAAATACTTAAAATTGATTTTTTTTTCTAGGTAAGTAAGTGAATATTTACTTACAATAAATCTTGTATTCTCTGACAGAGTAAAGCACTCCTAAGTTTCTAAAGACAGCTTGTTTAGTAATCCTGGTTGCCTACTGTAGTAAGGAATGAAAAATCTTTGAGGGTGCCTGTACTTATTCACCGATAACAGGCAAGAGCCTGGAAAAGTAAGTTGATTATCTCACTTTTTTTAGGTGAAATTAGTTCTAATCTGTTGCTAAAGGTTCAAATTTGTACACAGTTTACACAGGCTATTTTAAATGCCCTGAAGTGTCTTGAACGTGTGTATGGAGCTAGGATATATGATACAGGAATGTTGAAATTGCAGAAGTCCAGGTACAATGCACTAAGGCATCTCAAACGGCTTCAGGTTCCTATGAAAGGTAACTGAATTCAGCCGAAGTTCAATCTCAATAGTGCAAACTGGTGACTGGCCATCCCCTGATGTCTTAAGCAGAGATACCTTTTGAAATTTGGAGATTTCCAGTATTGTGTCTCAGTGGTTCTTCAAATTATTTCATTCTGGCAAATAAAGTAGGCTGCATATTTAGTCTTTCTGTTAGTGATTCTAGGTGTGATAGGAAGTGCCATCTTCATATTCCATATCATGTCTGGTTTATCATACCAGCACCAATGACTCTAATGTCTGTGTTCTGTCTTACAGGCAATGTTCTCACCTGGTATTAACAACCCAGCCAACACAGCAGAGTGATACAACACTACTGCAATGCCTCTGTAAAGTTGTATAGCACATTTGAGTAAGCACCTGTTTAGAAACCAAAATCTATAAGAGACCAAGTCTAATATTAAAGATTCTTACATGATTTTTAGCACAATTTTACTCATGCTGGATCTGAGCTAATGATGCTTTGTAAGTGGTGTCCAACATTAACTTGTTTCCTCTGAAAAATCTGAAACTGCTATCAGCTTCTCTTGCCATTGCAGAGGAAAGTGAATTCTTGTGTTTCCTGTCTCTGGGGCTTGGATGACATGGAGTCAAGCTGGGAAGCAACTTTTGCAGTGCAATTGCCAGCAATATGGCAGAAATCACAGTAGAGATAGATGATCTTTAGCATGGATAATGAGCCAGTCTTCAGGCTGTATGGAGTCTACCTCCTTCTCCTGCTAACTAGCAGATTTTTTTTTTTCAGTATCTTACCCTTGCTAAGTGTCAGAAATAGTGGACTTAGCATTATTGTGAGAGTAGTAATGCTTCCATTTCCACATTTCTGTGTGTTTAAATTTGCAACTTTAATGTTACATTAATGTTGCACTTCATTATGGATGCAGCAATGACTGAAGAAATAGAAAAGAAACTATGAAAAGGCCATGCTTCTTGGTAGCATCCTAGGAATTAACATGACAGCATTAATTATTTATGCTGTAGAATGTCTTCATTGGCAGGTGGTGGTGTGAGGAAAGGGGGGAGGTCAGAAACCACATCTACTTATATTTTTATGATGAAGCAGCAGAAAAAATGAGAAGTAACCATTACATGTATTCAGAATCAAGGAATGGCGACTGCAAATTGTTTATTGATGGGTTCTACATGCCCCGCGTATCACAAAGCACTGTGACCCTAAATTTAAAAGTATCATGTTTGAGGACAACTTCTAAGACAGCAAAACAAGCCCTAATGACCTCCAGGGAGCAGCTTAGTATTTACTAGATAGAAAAGGCAGGGGGTGGCTGGAGTTTCATAGATTATCCTGACATTGCTTTTGTCCTTTGAGTACAGGCTGCCATTATCCTTCAAACAGGACAGAACAACACCATGAAGATGGATCCTTCAAAACATATTATGAAATAGTGGTGCAAATACATATAGATAAATCATTCCATTTGTTAATACAACTTTTATTTCTCTATAAGGGATCATTGGCTATGAAAACAAAACAAAACAACTTGAAATGTGAAAATTCCAGGCATGACTTAAAAGTAAGAAAATGAAAATATATATTTGTATGATTTGGATATAACCTTGATGGATAGTTAGGTACCTGGACAGAAAATAGACAACATGTTAAATAGATACAGGCAATAAAATTTTAGACTGTAAATGGTGATGGGAACATTGCATTTGAGGGGAAGACTGATAACGTAATAAATACAGTATTATAAAATACTTAGGATACTATGATTTGCCGTTTGTGTAATAATAGCATCTATGGTCCTAACTGAAAGAGACCACAAAGTAGAACATTTTATATAATATAAACTACAAAGAATCTCCTCACAGAAAAGTTAGATTTCAACAGGAAAATTCTTAGGGTTGAAAATCGGAGGGGAGATAAGTAAATACATTGCTGCCACATTGTATGTAGGTTAGCTGTCCCATTGTCAGTCTTGTGTGCCAATCCTGTAAAAATGTTTTGTGCTGAAAGCATGCTTATTCTTTTCTTCAGTGACAGAACTACCTATTTAATAATCCAGTAATTATTTTCTAAATTTTAGCTCCAAGATCTGTAGGAAATAATTGCTGCTATCTGTTGATGACTACTGGGACACCAAGTGAGACTCTTCTATTTGGGATCTTTTTGAACCAAACAGAAATTTTCAGAGTTGGACAATTGTTTTCAGTTCTCCTATATAGAGATTCTGTATTATCTTTTGAGAAAAAGAGTGACCAAGGTTTTACTCCAGCACTTCCTTTATTTCATCACTTCCTTCACCCAACCAAAGCTTCATCCAATGGTCCAGTTCTCACAGACATGCTCAGTTCGAGTCCATGTGGGGGTCGATGCTTACCTCACAATAATCCATCTTCCATGAACTCTTGACACTTATTAAAAAATAGAGAAACACTTTCTTCCTGTTCTGCTTTGGATGCAATACAAATTGGTGTCAATCTCTACATCAGGCTTGCTTTTTATACCAAGTGCTTGTATTATAGCGATTGTTTGCGCATGCTGTCCTATGCAACACACTTCAGGGAACACGCTTTAGCAGGAGGCTGGACTGCATGATCTCCAGAGGTCCCTTTCAACCCCTATAATTCTGTGTGATCAAGTCTGTTTTAACCATGATGGTAATTAGTAAGTGATCTTTCTTTATGTTGACCAATGAGGTTTCTTACCCTATTTTCTTCTCACATCCTTTTGAGGAGGGGGAGTGAGAGAGCAGCTGGGTGAGCACCTGGCAGCTGGTCAAGGTCAGCTCACCACCAAGCTGAAGAAACAAGTGCAGCTGGGATAGGGAACTGTAACTTGTTCCTCTCTTTGTCCACTGTATTACTAAGGTATTCTCAGGCAATACATGAAATCAAATTTATTAATGAATTCAGCTGAGATGTAAAATAGTTCAATAAATATGTTAAAAATATTTTGAAAGCTGCTCCCATTTGTGAACAATTCAAATATTTTCATATTTTCATGCATGTGTATGTGTATATTTTATCTATGTCTTTATTGATATATCTACTGTGCATGTGCATATGTATCTGTATACAGACCTCTAAAGAGGCCTTCCCAGTTCCCACTGAAGCTAAAAGTCATCAGAGTTAACCAGAAGTGACATATTTTCCTTGTTTAAAGAAAAGAGTAGTGTGTGAGGATTCTAGACATTATTTTCTCAGGCTTGAGTTATGTTGGCTTTTTCTTAATAGATTTCCATTCCATAAAAGCTACTGCTGATATGTCAGACTGTACAGTTTATACATCCTGTGGCAACTTGTAAATGTCTTGTTTTCTGAAAAATAGACGTACTTGATTTCTGTTTTGTCCAGATATAATATTTGTGCGCACTCACCTATGTAGAGAACGCTTCAAATCATTTGTCCGTACCATAAGCTACTTCCTAACTGGCATAGAAATAATTAATGTTTCCATTTTATCATCACTGTAAAAAATGATATCATATTGTCTCATTTCACAGTGAGATTTAATAGACCATTACTCACAGTCATTCTAGTATGCTTGCACTGCCTATCTTTAGAGAGGAGTGAGCTCTGAAGAGAAGAATTTTACATCTTATTCACTCTCCTGGTAGCTGGAAGGCCACTCTTTCCCATTCTGAAATGGTATCCTCCAGTAGCTCTAGCTATGATTTTTGTTAATGTGAGTGATGTTGTGTAGAATAAGGTCTTTGTCCTCTTAGTTTTAGTCAGTTCTCCATCTGAATAGGGCCAAATCATAGAGTCCAGCATTGTCATATATGCAGCTGTGCAAATAACCATTGATTAACATGCATAATCTTAGGGCTGTGCGAACTAACCCTCTCCCACACAATGCTTATGTGTTGTTCAGGAGATATATTGAGACAGGAATGGTTTCACAATGGTGTTTTAGGAGGAGGAATACAAGGATGATTTTTGGTATACGTGCACTGTGCTTTCCCATTTCAGTCATGTCCAGAAAATAGGTGGTGGCCCGTTTAATTTTCTAGTATAGATATAATCTTAGCTCTCCTGCTGTCTAAGGATAGATTGGTGTAAGAAGTGAAAGTCCCAACTTATCTGATGTTATGCCTCAAATATTAGTCATAGCCAAAGGAGAGGTGAACAACAGTGTCAGTCCTCTGAAGAGTTCAAGTCAAAGCATAAAGGAAACACATCATTCAGGAGACATTTAAGGTGCTTGCTATTTTCTGGAAAGGAAATTGATCTACACCGTCTAGCAGATCTTCTTTGCATCTAATTATTTGGAATAATAATTTACTTAACTAAGAAAACAGAATGAGTGAGTAATTATGCTAACTGGCCATAATGGCTTGGGCTTGGAAAGCAGGAATTAAAAAAAAAAAAAAAAAAAAAGGATGGATTTGACAGTATGGAACAAAAGGAAACAGAATTTAGAGAGAAAACTTCAAAGAGGAAAAATAGAAGTACACTAAGGAGAGGGAAATTAAATGACACCGACCTGCTGAACATGTGAAAGAGACAAAACTTAAATCAGTTGTTATTCTAGAAAATCAAATTCTCTTACATTGTAACTGCAATCAATGTATGAAGTGTGACCACTTGCTAAGAAATATTAACCAAGGATATTTTCTCAGTCATTATGGATGCTGTAGCTACTGCAGAACTGATAGAGTACTATTTCTATTCTCTGGTGTGCTGCTAATCTTTTGATGCTCACTTGGCAGACAGAATGAACCAACTGCCAAAGAGACATTGTTTTATTCCCTGTGCTTCCTGTGCAATGATAGATTTCCAGTGCAGGCATTGTTTAACCCACACACTCTCAGTTCTGGTAAACTGCGGATAAAAGAAATAGAGAGCTAGGAATAAGAAGATGAGGATGCTGACTATGCTGGCAGTTGCGTTTACAGCCTTTTCCTCAGCTGCTTTTAAAGGAAGGTGGAAAAAAGAGCTTGTTTCTACTAACATCAGGTGTGCAAGAATACAAATAAAAGCTGTTTTCATCTGCAGCCTTGTGAAGTTGATGGCAAGATTTATTATGTTTTTAGAGTGGCTTGGGCAAGGCCCATTGGCTGTTAAGTTAGTTGATCCATACACTGTATGACCAGACTTCTTATCAGGAAAAATTAGTGCTTTCTTTTCCAAATGGTCACTGAAATGACCTGCTGGAGAGGAGCTCTGCAGAGAGGGACCTGGGTGTCCTGGTAGATGACAGGTTGGCCATGAGCCAGCAGTGTGCCCTTGTGGCAAAGAGGGCCAATGACATTCTGGGATGCATTAAAAAGAGCGTGGCCAGCAGGTCGAGGGAGGTGATCCTCCCCCTCTACTCTGCCCTGGTAAGGCCTCATCTGGAGTACTGTGTCCAGTTCTGGGCTCCCCAGTACAAAAAAGACAGGGATCTCTTGGAAAGAGTCCAGCGGAGGGCCACAAAGATGGTGAAGGGCCTGGAGCATCTCTCTTATGAGGAGAGGCTGAGTGAACTGGGTCTGTTCAGCCTTGAGAAAAGAAGACTGAGAGGGGACCTGATCCAGGTCTATAAGTATCTAAGGTGTGGGGGGCAGAATGGCGAGGCCGGACTCTTTTCAGTGGTGAATGGTGACAGGACAAGGGGAAATGGCCAGAAACTGCAGCATAGGAAGTTCCACACAAATGTGTGCAAGAACTTCTTTACAGTGAGGGTGACGGAGCATTGGAACAGGCTGCCCAGGGAGGTGGTGGAGTCTCCTTCTCTGGAGATGTTCAAGACCTGCCTGGATGCCTACCTGTGCGACCTGCTGTAGGGAACCTGCTTTGGCAGGGGGGGTTGGACTCGATGATCTCTGGAGGTCCCTTCCAACCCCTACAATTCTGTGATTCTGTGAAGAATCTTCTTCTGTGAAGAAGAAACAGGCCTGCAATTATTGTCTCAGTTCTGAAAGTGTTTTCTCCAAGGCATTGCTGATGGATTGATCAGAGTGACATTGCATGTCTTATTATCAGGACAGGAAGTGAGGAACAATTCCTCTTGCTTAAACTTCCAAAGTGATCTTGTCATAGAAGACTGAACAATAACTATCCTCAGAACAGAGATAATAGATCATTTCCCAAGAACAACTACAATGTCTTTGGTGATGGTTCTCATCTGGCCTATACATGTTGCATCGCGCACAAAACCTGGTTCCTAAAATAATGCAGCATGCTACTGCCATGCTTGTATGCAGCTTCTGTGCTGATTTGGCCACCAGCAGCTTAAGAGCTCACATTCTCCTTGAGATCTATGCCCAGCACTGCTCACAGCCTGTGCTGCTGCACTGTGAGAAAGTAATTCCTAGCCTGGGATAATATGGCTGCAAGCTCTCCTTTGGTTCTGATTTGTAAGATTTGCAGAGCTATGCTTTGGTATCCACCACTTGGCCTGATGCTGCTCCTTATGCACTGCTACATTGGTCAGTACCTGCCTCTGTGTAATTCTCTTGCCTTTCCTGAAAGGCATCTTCTTCAGCAGAGCAATGACATATGGTTTTGGTACACACTGAAAAAAATGTGCTTAATTAACCAGGGCAACTGTTTTAACCTTGACCCTTAGAGTGGTCTCCAACAGTTTGGATGGCACACTCCTACCTTTCCCTCTGACGCTATCTCTAGGAAGAACATTCTTCGTGCATGTGGTATGAAGGCTTTTTCCAGTCGTCATCTCTCTCTAAGAATCTATAGCCTAATTGTTACTGAAAACTGTCCTGCTCTCAGTCCAAATAAGATTAATAGCACACGGATGTTCTCACTGTTGCTGAGTAATTTGTATAAAAATGTCCTGCTTCCAGCCAAAACAGTGTTAATAGCACACTGATGTTTTAGTTGTAGCTGAGTGATGAGAGTAGGGCTGGACTCGGCCTTCCAGTGGGCCAGAACTACTGCATTTATGGCACAGCAGCAGGGAAGCCTGCAGGAGTTTGAGAAGCATTTGGACAATGCTCTCAAACGTAGGATTTGATTTTTGGGTGGTTCTTTGTGGAGCCGGAAGTTGTACTTGATGATCCTTGTGTGTCCCTTCTAATCCAGGATATTGTCAACCTGGAATATAATGATGTGTATATAATACCACTAAATACCTATCCTATCCTTGTTGCCACACAGAACTAACGCACATTTCTGTTTTCACCTCCATGCTGTAGTACCACATAGATGAAATTATTTTTAACAACAAGAATTACAATAGAATGATGACCATACCGTTGTGAAAATTGTGAGTTTCAAGGGCACTGAACTTTGCTGGGTAATGCTAATTTATTAATATATTATAAAGAAAGTATTATAACTTTGGAAAGGAGTCTGAAACTTCATGTCAGTCTTAGAACTGGTAGCTTCCTGTGTGAGTTGGTCACACTTGAAAAGTTCCTAACTATTTTAACAGCTCTGGGCAGTGGCATCTCTTAAAAGTTTGAAGCTGCGATGTGCCTCAGTGTATTGACTATGATGATAATACTAATATTAATAAATTTTCCATAAGGTGAGAGAGCAACAGTATGACAGTAGGTGAGGCTTAACTCCTGCATTTTTTTCCAGTGATTTACAGTAGAATGGCTTGATATATTGGCAGCTTTTGTGAATAAGCTATAAACAATATTGAACCCTATATGTTTATTAAAAGATCTAAATATACTTGAACAGATTATTTTTGTCAGAGTAACATTTGACAAAATACACCTCCTAAACAACTTCAGTCTATGTAGCTGATGTAGAAAAATAATTATCTCCATAAACTATGTAAATCTGATCTTGTGCCAAAGCTATAGAAGACAAATCTTTATTCAAGCACATGGTGAAGTAATAAACCTGTTTAAGAGACAAATTTAATGTTTACTGTGACTACATATTTGCAATAATTGTTTATATTTTTATTTTAGTAGCAGTTTTACAAGGAAGAAGTTTGTTCCTTGAAAAAAATTTGTTAATTCCATCATGGGAGTAAATTACAGTGGTGTTCCTTGTGGAACTGATTTGTTTTTGTTTCAGAGTAGAGAACAAAGCAGCATGAAATTTAGAAGCAATGACTATAAGTAGCAAAAGAAAGGAAAGAACTATTTCATTTGTTGTTTCATCCAGACATAAATTTCTAGAACTAATTGTAATAGGCACACCATTTTCTGGCTTTTGTAAAAAGATTCCTGTTATGTTATCTTTGCTCTGCCTTGAAAAGGGTAACAACACCATTAATTGTTGGCTCTTGTAGGCACAGTCAAAGTGGAATTTAGCATGATACATCATTATTAACTTTCAGAAGCCCCCCTCAGAAAGAGTTAATTTGGTGGCTGTGTTGTATGATATTCTCTCTGTCACTTGTGTTCTCTGCAAACTACACCAAGGATCTACAGCTATTTCTTGCCTGAAAAATGAACACAAGCTGTTAATTCTAGGTGATCAGAATCTCATCAGATTAGCTGCTTTATGATGCCTAAAGTAGGTTGTTCTGGACAGCCTGCATCCCTTCAGGGACTTTGCTGGGCACTGAGTGTAGGAGCATCATCATTCTGTGCTCCCTGAGCAGACTGGAGGAAAAAGCAGGAACCAAAAAGAACTGTGCTTTTAGGTAACAAAGGTTGTATGTACACAGTCTTTTGCAGTTAATATTGTAGAATCATAGAATGGTTTGGGTTGGAAGGGACATCCCTGTCTACCACTTCCTCACTTGATTATTTGTTGTTAGCTTACATCTGTGTTGTTCCTAGTTTAAAGCTCTCTGCCAGGTTGACTGGTGTACCGTAAAATATGTTTTCTCCATGCTGGTTAAGGCAGATCTCCTCCCTTACTAGAAATCCCCGTATTGGGTTCCTTAAACCTTAGAGAGGGTTTTGTGTTCATAGGAGCAGAATGTCCCATCAATAGCAATTATGCAAAAAGTTGTTAATCCACTGAGTCCATCCATTTCTCCTCATATACTTCACCCTCACAAACAAGAAGTAGAAAATCCACCTGGACTCCGATGTTCTTGGCCCATAATTGTCAGAGAGCCAGATAAGCCTTGATGATTTCTCCACGATGTCCTAGATCTATCCTCCTGGGGGCAGTACCAGCACCCTGAAGCTTCTTGATAGGTCCCTAGGAGTCCCTCAGAGATCTCGGGTATATTCTCAGATGATCTAGGTCTCAGAAGCTCAGAAGCTGCTGTGGTGACATTCGAGGTACTGGGTTCCAGGTGGGCTCCAGGCCAACTCTTCCATTTTGTTAATAATTCAAAATCCCTTTCCAGACTAAGCTTTAAATATGCTTGCTTTTATTAAAAAAGATGTTTACATGCTGGAGTTTTTAAAAAATTATTCAGAATTTCCAAAGACTTTTTTTTTTAACTGATTTGGCAATGAATCGATACATTTTTTGCTCCAACAGCATTGGAAGAAAAACAAAGACCCAAACCCTGCTGTTGTGCATGTAGCTTCATCTGGAATGACATATTGGTGAGTTCCTTTCACCAACTCCCTCTCTCCTCCTCCTTTGCTCCCATTTCCCTTGGTTCTTCCCCTTCTTCCCTCTATCCCCATCTCCCTGCCAGTCCCTGTTTCTGTCTTTGTCTATTATATCTGAACTCTGCCTCTAAATCCTGGAACCAATTGATTGCTCAGCAAAATGGTCGGATTTCTTACCAAAAAGAATTATATTTATCTCTATTCTGGAAGGGAAATTATCAATACAGTGCCTCTCCAGTTAATGTGGGAAGAGATTTGAGAGAATTTTGCTATCACACCTATGGAGATCCACATTCCTATCCCCTAAATGTGTGGGGATTGAACAAACTCCCAGTTGTCCAAATACTTAGTACAGTGTTTCCTCAAAGTCAGGCAAAAATGAAAATCTGTTCCTTGAAAATACAAATGCAGCTGTTTAATGCCAAAGATTTTTCTGTTTAAACATATTCAATACCTTATGAGGAAAACAGATTGCTTCCTTGGTGGTACTTTCAGGTATAAAGCTGTAGATAGCACAATATCTGAGTAATAGACACCAGAAACAGATATCACTGATGGCATAATTATGCATTTACTGTGTTTTCAGATGTATCAGCACATAAAGTACATGGATTACTGCATATTCTACAGTGTTAACGGTTAGCAAAATTGGATTTCATCTACATAATAACTTCAGTGCTCAATGTTTGGTTTAATTTCAAGCATAAATACTGCCAAGGATTTTCAAGATGTCAAAAACAGTTTCTTAGTGAAATGCATATTTCATAGCGTGTGTCACTTGTCCATTATTTTGTGGCAGAGTCAATTGAGAAACCTAGTAACAAACCACAAGTCACTCAATGAATCATCAAATACCAGCAAATGAGAATTTTTTTTTCTGTCAATTCAAATTCAATCAAAAGCAGCTCACTTTATTATTTTGAACAAAGTTAAGAAACTGCATTTAGAATTTGTTCTCTTTCCTACAACCTTTTGTATTTCTTTTCTTTTAAAATGCAAATTACTCTAAATGCAGCTTCCAGTTTCTCAAGTATTTAACTGAAGACTGCTATTTTAGATACATCAGAATTTATTTATTTATTTATTTTTAAAAGCAAATTCTTTGTATCTTCTGAGATTATGCAAATGTATCAAGTCCTATGTATTGCAAATCTCTTCTGGTTTTTGCTATTTCCATGAATACATTTTTCTATCTCGTGTTTCTAATTACCCTTCTGGTAATCTCATATTTCTTATATTTTTATCCTCTTCAGTTCTGAACTTTTTCTTTGTGTTGAGTTAGTGTTCTCACATTCTGTCTTTTGTGTCACTCTCAAGGCAGGTATGTATCCATCTGCTCCTTGAAACAGTTGCAATGACATGCATTATTGCATGCTTTCATATTGCCTGTGCATAAAAAAAAAATCATAGAATCATAGAATGACCTGGGTTGAAAAAGGCCTTAAAGATCGTCTAGTTTTAACCCTCCTGCTATGGGCAGGATTGCCAGCCACCAGACCAGGCTGCCCAGACACAGATTATCATCTGTTATATCCCCCTGACTCATGTGTATGTGATTTACATGCATCACTGTTACGTTAAACCATGTGACACGTCTGTATATGATGGGTATGACTGAACTTCCACTGTGTTTTGTATGAAGAAGTAGAATAAGTGCACGATGTTCCTACTGCTATTAGTGTTAAATGGAATTATGATAAGAAGAGTTGAATTTGTAGGAGTAGTGAGCAGTGAAGAGGAGGATACACACTTCTGGGATTAGGTCACTGTTCATTGTATTTAACCCTTTACAAATTAATTGTTATGTAAAAAGCGTCTTCAACATATTTTCACTTCTAGAAGCCTTTTGACTATGTTTGCTGTGACTTGGAAATTATTGATTGACTTTAAATTCAAGTGAAAGTTATGCGAGTAGGTCAAAGCAAGAACAAAACTACTATATATGACTTTAATATCCTATGTTGTTACAACTGATTTAACATTCATGAAGACAGTTGATTTAGGCAGAGAAGAAATTTACTAGTTGTTTTAAAGCTTTAATGCAATTTACATTTACTTTCTAAATGAAGTTCAAAGCGATTAATGAAAATAATGTCAGTGAAACACATGACTGCATACTTCGTGGTTTGATTGCTTTCTTACTGACCTGTGCTCTTATGTCTGTAACATATAATTTTATTCTTTAATTCTGTTCTGCTCACAGAACAGCAGCGTTATCTGTGGTGGAAGGGATGCTGTGGTCTAATTCCCCACTTAAAGTTGTTCAGTTAGAGTAGACCTGAGGGAATGGTGTCCAACCAGTTCTGATAATTTCTGCAGCTGGATATCCCATAGCCTCTCCAGCAATCTGTTCCCAATTTCACCACTATCGTTGTGGGAGTATTGTCATTATATCCATCCAGAATTTCCCTTCTAACTCATCTTCTTTTGCTGTGTACCTCCTAGAAGGTACTCGTCCATCTATCTTTCCTATGCCCTCCCATTACAAAAACAGTTGAGGACAGCAATAAGGTTTTACCTTCATCTTTATCAAACCTGAGCAAACTCAGCCTGCTCATGATGTTGTGAACTCCAAGGCTTTAATTATCCTGATCCTGATTTGAAAATTTTTATGTATAGCATTAGGAATGTGCAAACTTTAGGCTGTAGTTCTCCAAAGTCCTTTCTTAATAACAACAACAAAATATTCATATATGAATATCAGCCCCCCAAATCAGTGTAAAGCTAGTTCACTATACAGACTGGAAATGAGATATAATTCCGTTGAATGACTATACATCAGGGAATTAAAGAGGAAAACAGATTTTATTTGCATTAGCCATAATGTGCAATGCATAGCAATTGTCGTGTTTTTTGTGTTAGCGATGATAAAGTTGTCATGCTTTTATTACACTGAAAATTAGTGTCTGATATTATTATTTGTGCAAAGCTTTTCTGAAAAACGATATTAATAGAAACACTGCCTGTAATACTCTTTACTAATAAGCTGTTTTCTGTACTCCAACTGCTTACAGCATTTGAGATTTCTTGCTTATTTTTAACGCAGTAAGTAGCAATACATAAAGGTTTTGTATCAATAATAAATACAAATATTTTTTATTTTGAAGTTATAACAGGTAGATCTACACAGATTTCACTACTCAGAAAGAATCAGAAACATCATAAAAAAATTATGGTAAGATAAGGATCTAAGGGACTTGCTGATTGCTAGGATAGTCCAGTGAGCTCCCTCTCAAACCAGGTTTGCTGTACATTCTGATAGTGAATCTGAGAAGGTGGTGCTGAAGCCCAGGTGCAGAGTGCACACAGTCTTCATGCCAAGTAAGCTCAACAGCTCAAAACAGGGTAAGGCACAACAGGCTATATTGTCTCAGTCTTCAGTGGCAGCTGCTCTTCATGCACCCTTTGAGTGGATGGGTTAGAAGGTGGGGGCTAGAAGAAAAATGTCCCTCCCACTGTGAATATCAGGCTTGTGAACACCTGAAGAACCTGAATATCTATAAGTCTATGTGTCCCAGTGAGATACAGTCCTGAGGGAATTAGCTGATGTAGTTGCCAAGCCACTCTCAATGGTATTTGAAAAGTCATAGTGGTCAGGTGTGGTTTCTGGTGACTGGAAAAAAAACAACATTGCACTGATTTTTAAGAAGGATAAAAGAGATGACCCTGCAAACTACCAACCTGTCAGTCTCACCTCTGTGCCAGGAAAAATCATGGAGCACATCCTCCTAGAAGCTGTGCTCAGACATGTAAGGGAGGTGATATGAGAGAACCAGCATGGCTTCACCAAGGGCAAATCTTCTTTGACCAACTTAGTGGCCTTTTATGATGGTGTCACTGCATCAATGGACAAGAAAAGAGCCACTGATGTCACCTATTTGGCCTTCAAGTAGGACCTTTGGCATGGTCCCTTATAAAATCCTTCTCTCCAAATTGGAAAGATACGGATTTGATGGGATGACTGAGAAACTGGCTGCATGATCATACCCAGAGAGTGGTTGTCAGCAACTCAGTGTCTGGATAGAGATCAGTGGCAAATGGGGTCCCTTAGGAGTCCATACAGGGACTGAAGCTCTTTAATGTCTCATCAATGACATCGACAGTGGGATTGAGCGCACCCTCAGCAAGTTTGCAGACTACGGCAAGTTGTGTGGTATGGCTAGCATTACTGAGGGATGGGATGCCCCTCAGAGGGACCTAGACACGCTCAAGCAGTGGATCCAGGAGGACATTATGATGTTCAGTAAGTGCAACAGCACCCGGATCATGGCAACCCCCACTATCAATAAAAGCTTGGAGACAAAAGGACTAAGCACAGCCCAGCTGGAAAGGACTTAGGGTTACTGATGGATGGCAAGTTGGACATGAGTTAGCAATGTGCCCTTACAGCCCAGAAAGCCAACTATATCCTGGACTGCATCAAAAGAAGTGTGGCCAGGTTGAGGGAGGTGATCTTGTCCCTCTACTCTATCCTGGTGAGATCTCACCTGGAGTGCTGTGTCCAGATGTGGAGTCCTCAGTATGAGAGAGACATAGACCTGCTGGAACACATCTAGGGGAGGGCCACAAAATGATCCAAGGGATGGAACTGTGTCCCTACAAGGGCAAGCTGAGAGAACTGGGCCTGTCCAGAAAAGAGGGGCTGTAAGAAAAAAAGGGACAGACTCTTCAGCAGGGCCTGTGGTGATAGGACAAGGGGAAATAAGAATTTTGAACTAAAAGAGGAGAGGTTTAGATTGGATATAAAGAAAATGGTTTTTTACCATAAAGGTGGAGAAGCACTGGAACAGGTTGTCCAGAGAGGTCGTGGATGCTCCATCCCTGGAAACATTCAAGGTCAGGCTTGATGGGGCTCTGAGCAATCTGATGACGCTGTAGATGTCCCTGTTCATTGCAGGAGAGTTGGACTAGATGTTCCCTTCTAATTCAAATGATTCTATGACTGCTGCTCTTTCTGTTGAGGGGTTGTGGGAGCATCCCATTCACTGCTCTTCTTGGGGATCCTTATGAATGGCCATATAGCAAAGGCCAGTAGCAGAAGCTCAAAATTGCAGTGGGTTTGCAGTTATTCCTTGCAGACTAGGAAGATTTTCTTCTACCCTTAGTGTGCAATGAATAGAAAGCAGAAGTAGAATAATATCTTTTCAGTTACAGAGGTTCATACTTTACATTTCATGTGTTAAAAGATAGTTAAGAAGTATTTTTAAATGGTTTAAAAGTATTAAAATTCAACGTATTTAAAGAAAGAATTTAGCCTGTACATCCCTAGGAGCTATACTGGCTAAGTACTTTATTTTAAACTAACCCATTTTATGGAGACTTTTCTTTTTAGGTTAAGTTTTTAAGCAGCAGGAAGATCCAGATTCTACTGTTCTGAAAACACCAGCATTTAGAAAAAGAAGTGTATCTGTGATGTATTATTTATATATATAATTTATTTTATAGTACTATTTGTATTTTATGAAACCTGGGTGTGACCAAATCGAAATTGACTGCTTTGCCAATATTAATTCCCCGCTGATGCATCTCGCAGTGTAGTCTTTTCCAGGGACAGGTCCAGTTCCTCAGGGAAGTAAATAACTCAATGATTTACTGATAAAGCCACCCAGTATATATATCACCCATGTCTCATACATCACTGTCACAGGCAACAGATTGTCTTGCTAAGTGGTTCTGTGCTGCCATTTGGACTTTCTTCTTTTCTCATTAGTTAGACCGACAAAACCTATGTGGTTTTACTCACACTTATATGAATATGTTTAATTTTGAAATACAATTCTATAAACTTAATTGCAATGATTGTCTGAATTTACATATAATTTATCATTGAAAAAAATGTTGATACATTGATGTTGATAAAGTAACTGTGCTGCTAATTCTCCTCATGGATTTTTTGATCTTTTCGACTCTTAAGGTTTATGTTCTGATAAGACATTTCCAAATTCACAAAGTACTACTATCACTTTAAAGGTTTGGAAGAAAGCAAGGATAATCTAAAGCTATATCTAAATTGCTAAATAAAAAAGTCACAGATTTCAAGAACATAAGCTTCTTCATTACTCTACCAAAAGTTCTCATCAAGTTCACAGAGATTTCTAGATGATTTCTAGTTGTGGATTACTTTAAAGAAATGTCCTAAATTTCAGAGGCATTATGGTTTCTTGTCTGAACAATAAGATTTTGAATCATAATCATGAAGGCTCTTCACTGACCTACAGCAAGAACACAGTAATCAAAAGCCAGGATCTGATCTCTTTCCAGAAGCCTGTCCACTAAAAAGTGTAAGGGTTTAGAGGGGAATGTTTTCTACTTAATTGGATGCATTCATAATCTTCATTCCAGTGCATTAAAGAACGGTATTTTGTCTGTACCCACCTAATTTCAGTCATTGTTGTAAAATGCCTGACTGTAGAGTGCAGCCTGTGGGAGATGCACTCCTCCAGGAGGCAGTCTGGATCATCTGAGTACAGGCTGAGTCCTAGATTAAGGCTGTGGTATTTGAGGCACAGGAGCAGCAGTATAAATGTCTCTTCAAGGCTTGCACTGACCCTCATCTCCACTGGGAATAGGAATCCTTGGGCTGCCTAAGTCAATTTGGATTTGTTTTTACAGCCCCAAGGGACAGCGCTGGCAGTCTAGGTGTGATGCTGCAAGGGGTGGCTCAGGCCCTTTTCAATTAAACACATCGACCAGGATGAATTATTTGTGTTGTATTTACCTCAGTTTGCTTCTTTTTAACCTTGTGCAGCACAGCAGCTTGAAAAGACTCACTTTTATATTGTAATAGCTGCTTTCTGCTGCCTTCTCCTTGAGAAAACTACCTAACAAAACAAAACTGCTTGACAGTTCTCAGTTGCCTAAATCCTAGGGATACCCACCTTATTAGACGTGGGTTTTGTCTGGGTATCCTTATATTCAGAGGCACAGCAAACAAGTGAAGGCTCGGAGACCAGGCTGAATGTGGAAGCCTGCTTGTCCATGCTAGCATGGATTGCTAGCATGTTCCCTAAGCATGCTATTTGGGTAAGTTCTGCCCGGGCACCTCTGTTTGAAGGTGCCAGCTATATGCACTGTAGGCTGGAGTTGGTCAGAACCTTCTGACCCTGGGCGAAGAATTGGTGCTTGGACTCTTTCTTAGCAGTATAAACAAGTATGTTTAGTTTTTGCCACAAAACCTTACACTCAGACTGTTTCCTTCCTGTAGTTCTATTCAGTATGTTCAGAATGGAAACTCTTTATCCACTCCCCCACCAATGTACTTTCTCTGTGAAGGGATGTTTAGCATGGAACTGGCCTCAGTGCTCAGTGATGGCTAAAAGCCACCTGTGGTATTGGTTGGACCAGGTAAACCTTTTTGGAAGATTGCATCCCCATGAACCTGGGGAGAATGAGAACACTGGGTGGAGAAAATATCTGTCTTTTAAGTTGGCATTTAGCTTGTTCATAGTCTGTGCTTGATTTTATTACTTTGAAGAGGTAATCATCTAAAAGAACAGTGGTTGCCACAGTGTGGTAGACATTTTTTGAGTTTTGCCTATGTTCTGAATGTTATTGCAATTGTTTATTACACCATTTGGGGCCAATTTATAGTGCCTCTTCTTACGTGGGCTCACTTCCTCCATCAACAGTTTTACTGATATTGAAGAGAAATAAGGTGCAAGTGAGAGTAAATACAGCATTTGGCTTTCATCAGAAATTTTAGCTTCTACAGACTCTGCTGTGTAAAAACAATGATACTTCTGAATAAACAAAAATTAAAGAAGGGAGCAATCCAGATCTGTTTCTTTGCTGAAGGTTACATACAGCAAGCAGCAAGTCCTGAAGGCAGGCTTCCCTTTTGACTGACAGATAAAGAGAAAGCTTTCAGTCTTCATTTAAAAAAAAAAAAAAAAAGGAAATGCAAAAAGCTCAGATAGTTTCAGCTGAGTGGGTGAGTACAGTGTGGTGTTAGATGTAAGCTGATACTGGGAATGTGTTTGGAAGGACAACAGAAGGGCACATCTCTACAAATAGAAAGAGGAGCTAAAGTTGGACTTTTTAAAATGGTATTTTAAAACCAAATCTAGACATGACTTAAAATTATATTTGTAATGTGAATTCGTGTAAAATCCATTTTTAAATCTGTCTGAAAATATACAGTATTCTAGATTCATTGATTTCAGACAGGAATTCTGTTTGCAGCCTATTTTTCTTTAAAGGGCTTTGCATTTCTGCATAAAAAGCTTATTAATTATTTGCAACTGCTTGTCATCATATTCCGATAATAGAGGCCTGGTTAGGGATAATAAGTACCACAATGCTATTTTGGGTCGCAGAGATAATATATATACGTATATACGTATATACATATATACATATATACATATATACATACACGATTCCTGGTGCAGTATTACCCAAAGCATCTCCTTTCTCCCTGTACACAGGACCAAAAGTGCAGGCACATCATTTATTGATAAGACAAAAAGAATGTAATGAAATTATCAATGTTCTTGAATTAATTATGAACATGATTAAGAAAGCTAAAATCTCAGGAGCCAGGATCTCATTACCCATTCAGTCTTAGGGATTGCTTTCATTCAGCAAGGCAAAAAGGCTTTGAGCAGTCCCACAATTGCTTTAGTCTCATTTATTTGTGGTAGTATTAAGCTTTATTTGTTTTCTGGTTTGCACTTCTTCTGAAATTATTTCTTAGTTTATTCATTTAACAAAATGTTCCCTCCTATGTCACAGAAGAAAGTGCCTACAAGGCCTAGATAGGTTCTTCAGTCTGCAGACCTCCCTTTGAGGACATTTCTTCCAACTCACATTGCTGGAGCTCCTAAATATCTATCAAGGTAAGTCTGAGAATGTAGCCAAAAAAGTTCTTTCAGATTTATGTCTGCAGCTGTACTACAGTACTGTCTGATTCCCATTCAGCTCGGAGCCTTAATGACATCATTATTACGCTGTCTGAACCAGATTTAACTCGGAGCCTGCACGATATTGTTGCTTATCTTTCTTCCTATTTGGGAGATTCAGTATTGCTGTGCTTAAAAAATAATAAGTAGTCGCCAGTGGTGTAGAAATGGGTCAGATTCTGAACTTTCAGAAACTGGGGGAGACCAAAGGAGCACTGGTACATGCAAGCATGTCTATTTAAAAATCATATTTTCATCTAGGAATTGATAACTGGGCTATGCTTTTCATGCACAATTGTCTGCCTGAGGAATGAGGCATGCAGCTGCCTTATTTACAGAGTCACAGTGCACCGTATTACTTAGCAATTTTGAATTTCTCTTTACAAGGCCCTTCTGAATTCCTTGTTATTGTAGGGTTTTTTTCCCCAAATGAGTGCCTTAATGATGGGGTGTAGTGAATAAATCTTGGCAGAAGCTCTGCTGAAATGATGCTCTGATGATTTTTAAAAACGGAAATAAAATCTTGCTGCCTTTAAAAGCAGAGATCTAAGAGACTGCAGGCTTCTTTTTTCTTCTTTTAATGGAAGTTTGATATTTCTTTTAATATCTTTCCTGGTTTTTGTTTTCAAAAAGAGGAGATCTGTCTGTAGCCCTGTTTTTTGGTACAAGCTGTTATCTACCAGAATAGACCAAGGACAGCAAACAACATATTTTAGATTTAAATTAGTGCTGTCTGTGACGCATTGGAAAGATTGATTCTTGTATTTTTTTCTTCCGTAATGCTTAGGTATAGTATTTTACTGCCTTTCCTAATCTCAGTTAATAAACATAAACAACATGCAAAGAAATTAATTTGCTCAGAGTGTGTACATCACCTAAATGGGACAATCAGACTGAAGAAACAACAATAATGCCTTACTCTCCCCTAGTAACCTTGAAATGTAGAATTACATTTACAGCATGAAGAAAAAGCTTGTGCAAATACTACTGCTCATCTATAGATCTGCAGACAGACAAATGAAAGTGTGTTTAAAGAAATAAATGTAGAGGAACTTTCGTTAAAACTAACACGTGAAAGTCATTCATACTGCTGGCATATACATCCCATGGCAATTAGAAAACAATGTTCCTGGGTCTTTTAAGATTCATGGATGTGAGTTCTTTAAATTTATGTCTAAATGAAAGATTTCACCCTCAATACAATTCTTTGCTGTCTGCTTCAAGATTTCATATTTTATTTAAAAATGTCTATTGAAGATAATTTGACATATTCTTACAAACTACACTACATTGCTCTGGGCCCGGTTTTAGCTTTCATTTTGTTGGCAACTTTGCAAGTGTTAAAACCATTTGTGATATAAAAACATAAATTCTTTTCCTGTATCAGATAGAAGAAAAAAAAAATGTTTTTTTTTGCCTAAGATTTTTTGAAAAGGTATTGGAAGTAAAGCTTTTTAAGTTCCTCTCTTTCTGAAGAACTGGAAATAGCTCTGCCTCTTTTGATATTTCTCTCCCATTAAAAAGCAATATTATATTCCGTAGGTGCAAGGAATTGATCTTTTTTCTTGGGAGAGAGAAGTTTAGTAGCATATTTTAGGGTGCCTTCCTCCCCTTTTGCACTCAGTTGTTTTCTGATGCTCAAAAACTAGTTTGGAGGATCAAGTTTATTATATAATAAGAAATATATAGCTGCCAGTAAAAGCAGCAGTAAATAGATTTTTACCTGTGTGATATGAAACTAGAACATAAGCCTATTGATTTAAACTATATTATCACAGGAAAATACACTGTTTTGTTTCATTAGTGTTTTACTATTTTCTAACACAAAATTTGTGCTTATTTGCTTAACTCAAAGAGTTCGCGCTTACATAAAGTAGTGTGAAAGCACTTTCTGAACTAAAATTTCACAGTTTGATGGAAATGTTTAAAGCAAAGTATCAGTAAAAGCGTAACTTTTGCATTCGTTGAGAATACTAAGTTGCAGTAATTAAAATAGTTCAAATGTGTGAGAGTTTCATTTGGTCTGTGAACCTTTTTAACAAAGACATGGTCAGAAATGCTGAATTACGTTGCAATTGTTTACCATATCCTAGATTTCCTTTTATTTCTGGCAGGGGAATGGATTTAGACTGACGGGAGAAAAGTATGTGCATAGTTTGGGTCACTGGGGAAGAGTTGTAGAAGGATTACAAAGTCAGACTCTAAATGAGATTGGAGAAAACCGCTGTTTAGGAGGAGAGGCAGGCTTGCAGTTTGGTAGAATCTGCATTTATTTTTTATTATATTCTGAGGGACAGTCCAGGAATAAGGGAAATCTCTCCAAAATAAGTCACAAGGGAATCTAAGAAGTTAGAAAGCCTCAAATTACGTATGCTGATTGTATGTCACTTTGATCCCATTAGCTTCTGAGACACAAGGGATGGATTGTAGCAATCAATAATTTTTAACTCCTACTGACTTTGGAAAGAGCAGGATCTGGCCCAAAGTTGTCGTGAAGGTGACCATTTCATACAAATGCTCGAGCTGAAGTTAATAGTAATAGGTATGTTGTCAGTGTATATTGTTTATGCACTAATACATCACAGTGCCTTTTTTTTATCTGGCTGGGAGCCGACTGACATTTAGCAGCTGTGTTAACCTGAGTGCAGGAGAGTGCTTTGTGTCTATCTAAATGCTAGTCAAAAAGAATGCTTGGAGATCTCTGTTATCTAATTACCAAAAAAATTAACAAATGATCACTTAAATAAATTACATTTGCAATATATTTAAACCAGTATTAAAATCCTTTATTGCCTACTTGACATGAAAAAATATAAATTACACTTTTCAATGATTTTATTTTTATTTTGAGGGACTCTCCATTCCTAAAATTCAGAAGACTATTACGAATTCAAAATTCGTAATTCAAAAGACTAAGAATTTAAATAGCTGTGGTTTGCTAATCTGGTGACTGATAAGTTAATATTTTCATTCAACTTTTGGCAGTTCAGGAAAAGTTACAATTTCATTTTCCATAGCAAAGAATCAAAATATCTTTCAGTACATAAAATCTGAAGATTGTCTTCCAGCACTTATTATTGTGTTTTACCAGAAAATGTCAGTGATTTGTATTTAGATGTTGACTTAAAAAAAGAAAAAAATAGAGTTTTGTACAGATTGAGCTGATTTTAAACAGACTCAGCTAAAAACCTTAAGTATCTTCAGCAGACAGAGTCCTGGAGTAGAGTTGGTATTTTCAAGAATATTAGATTTTATTATTACAAAGTGTTGCATCATTGTAGGGTAACAAGCTTCTCAGATAAGGAAGGGTTATTTGGCTTACAGCGCTGTAGTGTTACCTCCCTGCTGCTGCTGCTGCCGCCCAGATGCAACGTGTATTGCATCTAGTAGCACAGAAGGAGTTTGCATTGCTTTCAGGAAAATTATTTTGCTAGGAGGTCAGCTTTGTTCTGCACGGGTTAAACAAAACTACCTGCTTTAGATTGATTTAAATCAGTAATGGATCTGCTCATAAAGCTGCTGTTACTAGATATTACACTGCTATCTTAGTCCTTTGATAGCTCCGATAAGAAGTGCTTACCACAGAGGATGCTCCTAAAGGACAGATATTGTTTCCTGTACCTTAGGGAGTAAAATGCCATACTGCTGGATCAGGAACTTTTACTAACAGCAAGTAAATTCAGGCCTTATCAAGTTACAGCACAAACTGCACTCATGTTTTATTATTCTCATTAGAGATTTAAGGACTAATTCCAGTTGTTAGCGCTTAGCAGTTTAATGTTTTCCATAGATAAGAATTAAGATTCTTCTGGGGAATTTTTTTATTTGCTAAAGCTTGCAAAATATAATGTGGTAATGCAGTTGCTTTGATGTAATACAACTGGATTTCCTAAATGCTTTGAAGGGATAGGGTTTTAAAAATTTAAATCTAATAACTGAATTTCTCAACTCTAAAATAGTAATTTTCAATCACATAGGGTTTTAAGAGCTAAAAAAGGCAGATTTTGCCTTGAAAAAAAAAAAAAAAAAGATACCAATATTGTTAGTACTTGAGCTTTCCTATGCATTAGTAGTGTTTCCAAGTAGATGCAGATCAACAAAGGTAAGTTAAGAATTTCTGTGTGTAGAAAATTATTAATTGAGCAAACATTATGAAGTCCATCTTTACAAGCAATGATGTTGATATATTTTTGAGTCAGAAAAAGAAAATATGAGCTATGTTCTTACCAAAATGACCTATTTAGAGGAAGAGTAAATCTTGAACTCTTCATCCATTAATTTCTCAACAGATACGTAAAGGCATGGAATTGAAAAATATGAAACAAATGATAGGATACTTGTATTAGACTTGTGATGTCAGAGAAATGCATTTGTGTTTTTGTATGAGAAAGTGACTTGAAAAGGAAGCTGGGCCTTAATTACCTTGGCTTTATAAGCATAGCTTGATTTGAGAAAACAGGATTTGGGATCCTGGGTTTCAGAGCTGCTGCGGAGACACTTATTCCAGCCATAGTTATTGCAAACACATTTGCTCTCAAAACTCAGATGCATCTGGTCATCTTTTGGAAATTGAGTATTGGCTTCCCCATGACTTGTTGGTCTTCATGTTTCCGAGTCACTGTTTTAGACACTGTGGATATCAGAGGCTTATTAAGAATGACCTTGCATCTCAGAAACTTCAGTTGGGGTAATGACGTCTATTTATCTAAACGATAAATAAACTTTAAAATGTTGGTCTGTGTTGTTACAGTTGCTCTCTACAGCAGATATGGGCACATTTTTGTTGGATACCTCTATATTTTTTCTCTAACTTGTTGGATATATCCTATTTGAAATAGTTTCCTTGGTAATATTATCTCATAAAGGCAAGTCCTGTAAGACCCTCACAGCTAATCAATAATAGCTGTTATTAGTAATGATTATTGATTAGCTATGACATTGCATTTGAAAGACATTTTTTATAGGGTAGCAATACCAGGAATAAGAGGAGAAGTCCCATTGACTCGGAGACGTAAAACACACAGCAATTATTTTTGAGAGAGCGATTGTTTCTGAAAAAGCTTTTAAATAGGCGTATCTGAGTATAGTTTTTAAAGTTGAGATATACAAAATCTTGTTGCTTGGATAGTTAACTCTTTTTGAGAGGCTGGGCTTGCTATTGGCACAATTCACTTTAATGTAAGATTGCTTTCTCTGGCATTTTCCTTTTGAAGTTTAAGGTATACTTTCTGTGGTTATGTTACTGGATGTAATCCCCTCCTATGTAAAAAAAAAAAACAAAAAACAAAAAACAAAAACAAATTTATTATGAGGAACTCCCACCAGGTATGTTGGAAAACTTACATGTAGCTGTTCTGTGTCCAAAATGCTGTTCAGTAGATTTTCCAAAGCACCCAGGTAACAGCTGGCGCAGGCCATGTGCCAGCCTTGACAGCCCATATGCTCTCTTTAGTGCTGTAATTATCTCAACACAAAACTCTGATAACCCAGTCTACAGGGTCCAGTTTCACTAGGTTAAATTGACTCAGTGGCTTTGTTAGTAAGTTCCTTTGGCACAGTAAGAACTTCATCAAGACTTTAAGTATTGTGGCAGGCTTGGAAAACCAATATGACTGCTAGTTTCAAGACAGGTGTCTTATTAACCCTAGGAGATTGTAGGTTTTGGTTCATTATAGTGGCACCCAGCAGCACTACTATAGTTAAAGGTCTGTCATTGTTTCCATTATATGCCCTCCTTTTCCAGAAGACATTCTTATTCCTTTGGTTTAGTCTGCTTTGGGCTATACTTTGGCATACTCATCAGCCTGGAGGCATTTTTCTTCTCTTTCAACAAAATTTGAGCTAAATTGCCCTAGCTTTTTTAGAATTATTATTATTTTTTAATTAGGCTTAGAGGAAAATAACACTTTTAATATAGTTTTTACTCCAGTTTCAGCTTGAAAAAGTTATGAATATTTCTCTTTCTAAGATAAACACTTTGAGAGTTTTTACTTTGTATAAGCCTTATAAGCTTTTTAGGTAAAAATGAACATGAATAACATGAACTAGGATCCCTAGTATTCTATATGGCGAGTGGCATTCCGAAAAGAGACTGAGTGACCGTACCTCAGCATTTTTTTCAGTGAGTCTGAATGGGCCAGGAGGACATAAGTTCAGTTGCGTGAATTTATCCAAACATGCTTTTGATACCTTTTCAATGCCTCAGCTCAAGTACAATGAAGAGTAAAAAAGGACCTGTTCTTTATGAATGACCTATGTGTTTGTCATGGTTTTGTGATTTTTGGTTATCGGTATTCCACATCATAACTTCATGTGGGGCACTGGGAGTTTAACTGTTAATGCTCAAGTTCTGGGTACCTGCCCTGAAGAGAAGAGCTACATTCCCCAGGGGACTTTGTGGTCATAGAAGATATAACTCCTGGCAAGGTCACCTGACGCGCTCTTCTTCATCTCCCTGCTGCTCAACTGGACTGCACATCTCACCTCAGCATTGTGGTGAGGCCTATCTACCTTTCGGACATTCTCTCATTATATTTATTAGCTTCAATTCTAATTATATTGTATTATGGTGTGTTATCTTGCATTCCGATACTATGTTTAGTAAATTAGTTTGTTTCTCCTCAGATTGTTGCTGCTGTTTTTAATTATTTTGGGGTCCCCTGTTTCCCTTTTCTGGAGGCACGGATTTTGCGAAATCCCTCCGCCCCCCATGGAACTGGGCTGAACCAGCCCGTAAACTGTTGACAGTGCTACTAGTAGTGGTTCAGTTCCCCATGGAAGTATACAACATCACTCCTGAGTGCTTGGGTAGGTCCCTTGTTGGGTCTGATGTAATATTCTTCACTGAAAGCCAATAGGAGTCAATGAAATCTTTCCTTTAGGCTTTTGGTCAGCACTTGGTGTACTTGGATTAACTAGAGTTGGTCTTTGTGGCTCAGTATGATAGTGAGTGAGCTGAAGAAAGCTAAACTAATGTCTGCACAGGACTAGGCCAAAAGCTGCCTATCTTGTCTGTTCAGAGTCCTTATTGATTCTTCTTGGAGTCTTCTTGGAGTGGGTGGAGTAATTTCAGCTTGCCAGTTGGTGGATGATAGCTGTCTGCAGACCTCTGCTTGGCAAGCTGACCTTTTCCATTAGCACAGGATGTACAGGACAGCTCCTAAAGATCTGCAGATTGTTTGCTGCCAATTGCTGAAAGGAGATGCTTGGTGTTGCTATTGCCATAGGTGCCCTCCCTTGTAACTTCTCTTTTCAACCCCAGCCCTTCTGGCCCACAGGGAGAAGTCTATCTTGCAGTTTGGAAATAAATATAACTCCACTTTCACTGTGCTGGAAAAGAAACACAAGTTCTGTTATCGAGCTTTCTTCCACAGGTAGTCATACAACTATCATCATCATTTATATGTTGTCAGGAGTAGTCACAAATTTATTGACTTGCACATTATTCTTTGCAAATAAGTTCTAGCTGCTCTCCTCATATTATAATTAAAACAGCAAGGACTTTAATCATTTATGAATTTTTAAACTACATACTGAATATAAATGTATCATTCAACGTGATAGAATGAATTAAATTCATCATTGTCAAATAAATGTATGAAAGATGAAATATTTCTCATCCCACATCATTATCCAATAAAATGTCTGTTTTCTAAGTGCTTTAGCCGAGCATGTGGTTCGCATCATCCTCACGACATAAATGAAAGTCTTTCAAAACACTTTTAAAAAGTACATTTTTCAAGGACAGAGTTTATAACAAGAGCTAGCTTAGACCTAAGCATTATATTGAAATCTGTGCAAAGATGTGTACATTCTTTTCATTTGTATTAGGGTTAGGTTTTAGCGAGCTTCCTGGTTGATTATACTTTTTCTGTCATTATCTAATTAAGAAGCCTTTGATAGTTTAGTGCCTTTTATGTATAAGAGACAGGCAGCCCTTTGCCTTTTGCTGTGCCATCCCTCTGGAACCACGTCCCAGTACAAAAATGACAAAGCCGTTGCAAGTACAAAATCTGTGTCATTTGAAAAGCAGGGACTGCAGAGGCAGCGATGGAAAAGAAGCCCAGGCACAGCTGTTCCCCTGCAGTCAAGATGCTGTGGCACTTCTGCTTCTGAAGGAAGCCTCCTTCTCTTTCTGTTGACTTCTTGTGCATGTGGGTTTTAGAGGTTAGTCTAGAGACTATACTGAGACCACACTTCCTTCAGGAAGAACCCATCTGGGGGATAAAAATATAGTAAAAATCTCGTTAACTTTTCTTCTATAGCATTACTTTGCCTTATGGAACTGGCCTTGCAGAATTACTTATTCAGCTTCTATCTGCCTTTTCAGTTATAATGTTCTGTGTCTTACAAAAACAGCTCAAGACCAAACACAGGAAAATTCAGGCTAAAGACAATACTGATATATTGATATCTATTCTTTTGATAACTTTCATCCTTTTCTGGGACATTTTCTTTTCCAACGCCTCATATCCATCATTTTTCCTAGAATTAATTTTTAGTTCTGCATCTGACTCCCATAAACTCCAGTGAGTGCTGCCTATCTTTTATGTTTTCCTAGTGACCCAAGCAAATTGTCTTGTCAGTAGTAACAGGCAGGTATTGAATTTAATTCTTGCAAATGCAACAGCAGTCCTGTAGTCTTGTGTCCAAAAAGCACATAAAATACTGAAATCAGAAAGCAACTCCCTGCACCAGCATCCTTCAGTGGATGGGCAGGTCTCTCAGCTAGATGAAGCGTGACACAGTCATTTTTTTCCCAGTCAATTACTTACAGATTAAAGCTTTTGAATTCTGGGCACCTATCTTTATAGAGGAGCTTGTATCATATAGATCACTGAACAATCATCAGATGGTGTATTTTGGACTCATGCTTGAAACCCAACAGATGCCAAAGTGGTACTTCAGAGGGGGCTGGATCCAACCTTAGATCATTACTGGTGTAGACTGTAGTCAAATCACTGATGTACAATTTATTCTGAGTTGACAAATACTTTAATTAATGAAACCATCACTGTCCTGAATAACACCAACAGTATATTCTGCATTCATAGTTAATGTGCCAGTGGAAAAGAAATTAAGAAAATAGAGTATATTTAATGTTTCTCATTTGTGCTAGATACATCACCTTCCTTTTTCACATGTAGCATAAATTAAACACACTTCACTGTATGTATTATTTGTAAAGCACTTGGCCATATATCAGGATGTAATCTAGCTCTCTAATTAGCTTCTTCCAAGTACTTACAGTTACCCCAGGCTGGTGATCACCCATATGAAAGCAAATGTGGCCCTGGCAATTGTTTGTACATGCAGTGGACAGACATGGTAAAAATCTTTTCTAAAGCTTTCCTGTGGCTCGCAGCCACAGTATAAGCAGTAATTGTCTGAGACAGTTCATAGGGATCAGGCAGTTTGCTTGTTATGGTGAAGCATGCATCATGAAAGTAGACATTTGAGGTTTAATGATATCTTTCTAATAGCCTTATGATAGAGTTCCTTAATACTGAAAGATTTTGTTCATTTGGAAATATAATTTTCATGAAGTCTCAAAATAAAAAAAATAGTAGAAGTAAAGTGCATTTACTGAAACCCTTCGGTTCTTTTTCTCTTGCTTCCCAGCGTCGTTTCAAAGACTGGAAGGTGATGCTGTATTCCTTGGTGTGCTTTCAAAAGTCAAGAGCGGCAATATTTAGCACATGCTTGGGCAACTGTGTTTGAAATCCATGCTTCCTCTCTCTGGTGCTCTGATGTGCCTTTAGGGGATGCTTGCCTGTTTGTAGTTTGTTTTCTTTTGTTTAAGGTTTCAGCTACTGCATTGAGTAATGATTATACAGCAGTAAACTCTCGTCCCTGCTAAATTCAGAGGTAATGCCTCAAAAGCATTTTTCCCTTGTGTGACATAAAACAATAAAAGAACTAGACAATCCCCCTTTGAGGAAGAATAATCCTTTGTTTAAAGGGGAAGAAAAAAAAAAAAAAAAAGCATGCATCTTCTTGATGCCAGAGGGCATAGAATTCAAATCAAAATTAAGGTAATTGATAAAAATAAAACAAATGTCTCACAGTGTAGTCCTTTTGCGTTATTGAGTCTCCAGTATTAATCACATATGCTGTTTTAGTATTCGATTGCATTTAGTTTTGAAACGGTGAAATATCTATCTGACACACAAATAACATGGGATATGCCTGAATATGAATTCTGTCTCAAAACACAAAAGTAAATTTCTTTCCTTCAGTAATGTCACCTCAGCACAGAATTAGTAGGTCCACAGAATTCAGAGACGAAGATCAACTCACTGCCAGTATACTTTACCTACATATATTACCTGTCTTTAGTATCACAACTAAGAAATATGTGTTTAGTTTTCAATGATACTTTAGAAAAATTCTTGCGTATTCTAATTGTGACATTCATCTCTATATTCAGCTGTCTATTGAACAATTTGCACAAAAGCTCTGGTTTGATTAGGCAGTCTCTTAAGAAAAGGAAAAAAGGCACCAACATGCTGTTTAATTAATGCTGGGATCTTCTGTGCACATGATGCGGTAAATTCAGCACTGCCAATTTAGGACTGTTTGCTCAAAATATTAACAACTAACTATAAATCAGAAGTTAGTTCAATTTGAAAGAAAAGCTTACAGCTGAGAAGACCAACTGCAACACAGTTAAACTACCATTTCAGCCACAGTCTGCAGTTGTTGACTGTTTACAGAAGACTTCATTTTCATTAGTAGAAGTTTCAGGGCAATAATAAGCCATAACTTTCCTTTCACCCGAGTAATTCCAAAGCTATCAGAGAGAAAGTTTTGTATTTAGTTTTCAGTATTTTTTTTTCCTGTTTCAGGTTTTTAATTTTATTTATTTATTTATTTTCCTCTTGAGCGCACTCCTGGGCTTATGGTTGGTTATTAGCATGACAGTGGTGGGGCAATTGTCTCCTGATGCAAATTCTATTGCTGATGCGTCTAAATAAATACAGAGTAATTACAGACGAGCTTTCCAAGGCTGCAGTCTGTCACACCATTCCTATTCAACTTGACTTGCAGAAGTGGCATCACTGCCACCATGCTAAACAAGGGCTGTAATAGAAACCAGATAGCCACTGCTTGCAGACTGGGGCCTTAGCAGTAGTCTGCTCTTTTGCAATTGGTTGTGTCCTGAGTTTATAACGAACACTAGTAGAATGAATGGGCTGAGTTTTGTGAAAATCTGAGTCATTTCATGAGTCCCAGCTAACACACAGACCAGAAACCAGTCAGAATTGGGCCCAAAAGGGGATGTTCCCAGTTTGAGCATCATGCTCAGCCTTTCTCTTGAGGAAACAAAATGGACTACTTCAGATCCAGGCAGACAATTGCAGCATTGCTATGGAGAAAAGCAGCAGCATGAAGCCATGGCCTCTCCTGACCGTTTTCAGCATAAACTCCACTTTCCACAGGAGCACCTGTGTCAGGACCGGTGAGGAAAATGGATGCGTGTTGCAAACACCTACTAATGTTTATTGCTCACTTGGAGCATTGTCCAAATTGACATAAACATGCAAGAATGCCTGACCATTATGCTACTTAAGAACAATTGCTTTATGCCCATTAGCCTAATGGTTTGTGAGGAGACTGAAGTCTATAAAAATATTTATATTCATAAAAAATAAGCATCCAAACCTCCACTACATTTTCCCTGCAACGAGTTTTTAACATTTTGGAGGTTTGTCCTTTTGCAAAACCACTTAGTCTACAAAGGTATAAAATATAGCTCTTAATGGAGATAGTACATTTATCAGAGTGCATTAGACAGCTCTTCCTTCTCCTTCTCTTCCTGTTTGATTGGCAGCCAGAGATCCTAGATGTAACGCTATAGGAGATATTGTTTATTGCCAAAGCAGCAGGATCTGGCACCAGAGAGGACTCCACAGCACTTGTGTTGATGGTAGCTTTGCAGTTGCCTCTGGGTCTTTCATGTGGCTGGGCTGATGAAAGCTATCTGGGCAGTTATATGCCCTTGGAAACCATTTCTTTTTCCATTGACGTTTTAAATGCTTGTGGTGATTAACTGTTCATATGCAGAGAATTTTAAGTCCTGCACCACAGTAGCTCTCTGCAGAGGCTGCTGGCACATGGTGTGCATCTATATTTCTCTTTTCTGCCTAAAATCCCATTCCCGTGTTCGGTCAAACATTTATTTAACTGTATTTGTATATGTTTGCAATGCTTCAGCCTTGAGGAAGGAACTCTGAGACTCTAGATACAGCATGATGGAAGGTTTTATGTGTGGCTTCAGATCCCCACCTCCTAAACAGTTCAGGGATGCCATTCTGCACATCTCAAGATGCTAAAAAAACCCCCCAAACTAAACTAAAAACTGGTAGGACAGGAACTTTGCTGAACATTTTTGAACAGCTAAGTAAAGCCGTGGGAAGATGATGGTGGTTTTACTTCCCCAGCTTCTTCTTGTCTTTTTCTTCACATACAGTTCAATAAGGGGAAAAGAACGTTCATGGTAGCCCATCAAAGTGGCTGATGCATATTGCTGCTTAGTGTTTGTAGAGGCTGCCTGCAGATTCAGGCACATGCATTGTCTTAGATAAAAACCACAAGGGATGCATGCTTTTGGAGGAAAAACTCTCAAACCCAGAGCTTTCCTTGCTGTGCTATACTTAGTGAATGACAATGACACTGAAATCAAGCATGATAAACAGAGTATGGCTTCACCAGGAAGGTACTGTAGCTTAAATAATGTCTAAAGGATCCATAAAATGGACTCTGCTGTTCAGTAGTGCTGAGCATGGGGACACTTTTAAAGTGGATTGTCCAGGAAAAAATGCAGAAGAAAGGTAAGATCCTGTGAAAAAAACTCAGAAAAGGAGAAAAATTAACAGGAGAAGGGAGTTCCATGCACTTGTGAACAACTTCTTCCATTAAAATCACTGTAGGATGTACAAGACAAATGTTTCACTCAATGTTGCTGGCTTGCACTGGCTCTGAAAAATTCTGGAAGAAGTCCTGGTTTGCTGTATGTGGTAGATGGTTTATGGCAAGAATCCTGAATTCTTCCTGTGGACCTGCTGCTAACCCTCCCTTTAACTGGAAATCATGGCTGCTTCATCCCTGTTACTACAATATGATGGAAAGAATGGAAGAGTAAAACACTGGCAAGCTAACACGCTGAAAAAAAAATACTGGAAAAACATGTAGAATTATATAGTTATTTCTCCATATAGAACTGTGCTGTGCTGAGGCAGGTCTGTCTGAACTTTCATATGAGCAGGCTTTAATGCAGTTAAGGTGCATGCTGGTTACTAATACTCAAAGGGAGGACTGGAGCTTTGCAGGACAGAAATTTATTTTATAAAAACATAGTAGTCATGCAGCTTACTGGCATTTTGCCATGTTCTCTTCCTCTTATTCTTTACAAGAAGTGCTTCCTTTCCAGCTGAGCAGCTTCTCCACCTCTTAAGCATTATGAAGACAGCAACGGATCAAATAACAGGTTTTTTTAAGGTCGGTTTTATTAGGACCATAATAAGGTTCATTGAATCGTGAGACTTAAGAATGTTGGATCAGGTTTCTAGTGTAAATTTGTACAGAACTCCTGCTAGTTTCAGTGGGAATTCTGCCTGAGAAAGGACTTGGAGTAATTAATTACCAAAATACAGTCAATACTTCGTAAATTATCATAATGCCAAAGCATCAACAGTATGACTGCTGAAAGAGCTACAGGAGAGGATAAGTTTGCTGAATAAATGCCAGATTCATCAGACTGCTCCATAGAAGTGCACTAGTTCCACTCATATCTGGTGTTGATAAGCAGTAAGAACTATTTATTTAAAAACAAAAACAAAAACAAAACAGCAAAGTTCATTTAGATTTTATCTGAAAGACAGTTTTAACTTTTTTATTTGCATTCAAGTGTGTAATATTTGTTTCGAATGATATTGTATTTTACATTTTACTTTTATTCTCTTAACTTTCTACTATTTAATTTTCCTATTCAAATTATTCTTAATTAATATGAACAATATAAAAAATGTTTTTCAAAAGATGATATAATTTCTCACCTCTCTCACAACAGAAATTCATAGGAAAATAGAATCTTAAGCTTCCCTTCTGGTCTGAAACTTTATTTTTAAACTTCCAGATTTAAGTATATTTTAGTTCTAAGTAAGTTTACAATGTTTGAAAGTCTAAACTTCAAAATCATCAGATATATTTTTATCTGAGATGTGATGCAATCCGCCTAGATAACGTAATTCATCATGGGAGATGAAAAAAGGTGAAGACTTTCTTCTTCTGTGCATATCTGGCTGGGACATAATAAATAGCTCTTCTTGTTTTGAATCTTCTGAATGTCTTCAAATGTCATTTCCTCAAGACAAGTCTAAATTCCACTGGCCAACCAAACCATGATTCTCTATCCAGTTTCTACTGAATTAGCTAACAGAAAATACCGTTGGATTGCAAATATGTTCTGGGAGTTGCTTTTCATATTCCATTCAAACTTGAAGTTCTATGTTCCATAAAATACAGTGGTACTAAAATTCAGATCTGCTTTTTATTCTGTTTCCAAGAAGACAGTGACCACTGGGATGTTTGAATTCAGACAGGTTAGAGATGTACCTTAAGTGAAGCTCTAATGGAGATGGTCAGCATTTAAAGAGCTCTTCTTCCAAGCTCAGGATCGATGCGTCCCTGTGAGCAAGAAATTGGGAAAAGGTGGTAGGAGACCTGTGTGGATGAGCAAGGAGCTCATGCGCAAGCTCAAAGGAAAGAAGAAGGTCCATAAAATGTGGAAAAAGGGTCTGACTACTTGGGAAGAATATAGGAATGTTGTCAGGGCCTGCAGGGATGCGACGAGGAACGCTAAAGCCCGCGTGGAATTAAATCTGGTAAAGGGAATAAAGGATAATAAAAAAGAAGAGCTGGGCAGTAAGAAACCGGATTAAATTCAACAAAACCAAGTGTACAGTCTTGCACTTAGGGAGGAATAATTGCATGCACCAGTACAGGTTGGGGGCTGACCTGCTGGAGAGGAGCTCTGCAGAGAGGGACCTGGGTGTCCTGGTGGATGACAGGTTGGCCATGAGCCAGCAGTGTGCCCTCGTGGCCAAGAGGGCCAATGGCATTCTGGGGTGCATTAAAAAGAGCGTGGCCAGCAGGTCGAGGGAGGTGATCCTCCCCCTCTACTCTGCCCTGGTAAGGCCTCATCTGGAGTACTGTGTCCAGTTCTGGGCTCCCCAGTACAAAAAAGACAGGGATCTCTTGGAAAGAGTCCAGCGGAGGCCCTTCACCATCTT